>NW_027280647.1:12500-22500 GCF_046629955.1 Centroberyx affinis | reverse complement strand
CACACAATCCATATTAGTGCAGCGAGCCTCTAAACGAGCCGTTTGGACTTCCGTAACTTTGTGATGTCACAAAGGTTCGCTCATTATCATTTTTGTAAGAAATAATAGACTAACAAAGTGTTTTTTTCAAAGCGGTTGAGCGGATTGTTTATTACCGGAGAGTTTTCCCTACCTGTAGCCGCCGGGCCGCGGCGTCTCACGTTTCACTCTGGAAACGGTTAGCCGATCGGAACGGAGGGGTCGTTAATATTAATGAGCCTTAAAGACACGGAGACAGAAACGGCCTGTTCTTGGTAAGGCTCAGAGAGATGCTGGAAAAATGAAGGTGGAGAAATGGATTGAGAGTGTTTTTGGTTCATGACACCACACACACACACACACACACACACACACACACACACACACACACACACACACACACACACACACACACACACACCACACACACAGCTTTGAATGGACAGAAAGACACAAAATAAAACTCTGGACAGTGGAGGAGATGGAGCTTTAAAATGGCTGCTGCAGAGTAATGTGGAATACTTTTGAATACTTTCATATATTCTCCTTCGCCGCCAAAAGAAAAAGTTGTAAAGAAGATGGTTCTGCCAGATCAGCCAGCACCATTTTGATTTGTTTACACTGGAAATTACTCCTTCACCAGTCCAGACCCGGGGATGCACGCGCCACAACTCCACGCAGACTCGCCAAAAATGCGCATAAACAGCGTAAATTTGGGAAAATGGAAAAATCATCTTCGTCAGTCCCTGCCTGTGCTAATGCTCACTGCCCATGTGCAGTTTCAGATTGATTGGCCAAACCATTGAGGAGCAAAATGGATGCAGACAGACAGACGGAGTTTTCCTCATTCTATAGTAGGATTGGTAGTTGTTCATTTAGCAGAAATGTTCATTTAGCGGCCCGACCTGGAACATGTGCCGTGTTGCTTCATCTGTAACGAGCCACCCGATTTCCCCATGGAGATCAATAAAGTTTAATCTAAATGATCTTTTCTTGTTTTGAGGACTGCAGCCCCCCCCCCCCCCCCCCCCCCTCCTCCCCCCTCCTCACATTTGACCATGATCATGTAGACGTCGATGGTGCAGATGGGGGGTTGGGGCAGGCGGTCTCCTCTCTCCAGCACCGAGGCGATCTCGCTGGCCGGGATCCCGTCGTACGGCTTGGAGCCGAAGGTCATCAGCTCCCACACCGTCACTCCTGAGGACACGAGGAGGCGCTGCGTTACCACGGCAACACTGACAACTCAACCACAAACCAAATCTGTGTATAAAGCCTGACATCTACAGCTGAAAAGCATATTTACTGAAAATGCCATCTCCTATTGGCTGATATTTGGTATCAGGTGATGATGTCACCTTCTATAGAGTACAACAGGTGATGTCATCAGCTGTTGTATTCTACAGAAGGTGACATTAAAAACAAAAATCAACAATTCCAGAAAAATATTGATTATATCGATAAAGAATAACTAAACCCCAAACCCGAATCTGAACTGGCCATCTGCTATTGGCTGATCTTTGGTGCCAGGTGATGATGTCACCACCTGTTGTACTAAATAGAAGGTGACATCATCACCTGATACCAAAGATCAGCCAATAGCAGATGACCAGTTCAGTAGCATACTTTTTCTCCATCAGATGTCAGGCTTTACACAGATTTGGGTTTGGAGTTTCATTTGTCTTTAATTCTTATATATTTGTTTATAAAAAAGTAATTACTTGGAAATTATTCAGAAAAGTTAATTGTGACAAACTCTGAAGTGCCAGAACCAAGAGAAATCGATCGTTACGATAGAGAGGCAGATGATAAGAATAAGAATACACTTTATTATATAGTAGAAGAGCCATGAAAGAAAAAAAAACAAATCTAGTGAGAAAAGAAAAGTTATAAAACTTTTAGGTCAAATTCTGAGTAAGACAGAGAGACAGACAGATAAATAGATGAATCATAGATATAAGAATTGTCTCAAGCCAATAGGAGCTCAGTATCAGCATGATGAAGATGCTCTATCTTCAATCATGTATGTTGTATCTATTGTATTTATATCGCTATTCTACACTTTGCTGCTAAAATAATCCAATTTCCAAAGATCACTAAGATTTTGATTTAAAATCTTCACCGTTAGGAAAAATCAAAAACAATCCAGGCAAACCTAATCTAATGTTATCGAATGCAGCAGAGACCCTGCGGTCCAGTCTGGGGTCCCGCGCCAGAGCTTGACTCACCGTAGCTCCAGACGTCACTCTGGTGGGTGTAGGTCCACTGCAGGATGGACTCCAACGCCATCCACTTAATAGGAACCTACAGAGAGCAGAGAGGGACAAAATACACTGCTGTGGGTTTCATTTTTAACCATCAGTATATCTTTGTCAGATTAATATTCCTGCCTTGGTCTGATGACTGTAAACCAGTGAGAGCCTGGTGCAGACACTGGTCTCCTCTCTCTCACAGCAGTAGTATTGTTAGTTCTAGTGCAGTGATTCCCAAAGTGTGGGCCGCGGCCCCCTGGTGGGCCATGAAGGTACTGCAGGTGGGCCGCGAGAGGTCATTTACAATAAATAAATAAAACGTTTTTAATTTTCAATTTTGTAATTAAGTTTGAAATTACCATAAAATATTTATGATTAAATATTTGCGTTAAAAAAAGTAATCAGAACTAATAAAACAAAGCCATGGGATTTAAATTACGTGTTATTCTTCATTTATCTGACCTATTTTTGATCCGGCCGGAACGTTTCTTATATCTCATCACTGCTGGGGAATTGTAATTGAGGGAAAACCTCATCACTGAAGAAGAGGAAGAGTAAAAATGGAGCGGAGGCTGTCAGGTTGTAAAAGGAAAGCTGTTAATGGAGAATCAACCTCCACAAGGGAATCATCAGAAGATCAAAATGAATCCGTGAAAACAAAAAGAAAGACTTGTAGAAAGTATTCAAGTGAGTAACTATCACTGGGATTTACAAGTGTGGGACCAGAAGACAATCAACCTGCCTGTCTGCATCAGAAATCATATTTTCTGTCTGTTTTTTCTTCATGTTGATATTGGGTTGGATATTGTGATCAGAGTTGGGTGGGCCCCGGAAGATTTTCAGATTTCAAATTGGGCCGCTGCATTCTTAATTTTGGGAATGGCTGTTCTAGTGTTTCTCCACATTAAGACTACATTTCCCATCAGCCCCGTTGCATTATTTATTGATGGTAAAATGAAACAGAGCAACTTTAATTTATTGGAAATTGTTCCAGTTACAGTATCTATAAGAGTGACTTATGTTATTGGACATCTTACTACCTGGATGACTTCTGGACACACACACACACGCGCACGCGCACACACACACACAGACACACACACACACACACACACACACACACACCTTCCCTCCGTCGGCGTGGTACTCCTTCTCGTCGGCGGTCAGGAGTCTGGCCAGGCCGAAGTCGGTGATCTTGAGGTGGTGAGGAGTTTTCACCAGGACGTTCCTCGCCGCCAGGTCCCGATGCACCAGGTGGCGCTCCTCCAGGTAGTTCATCCCCTGCACACACACACACACACACACACACACACACACACACACACACACACACACACACGCACACACACACAAAACAACATAAAGACTTTACAATGAACTTTATTTCCTTGTTAGTTGTGATTTTCCCAGCTCTTCAAATCCCAATGAGACTTTAACCAGAGAACTGAAAACACACATACACACATAAACACACACATAAACACACACACACACACACACACACACACACACACACACACACACACATTCAGACCTAATTATCTTATCTGTCTGTCTGACATTCCCAGCCTCCTACCTGCAGTTCGTCTGAACCACATCACATCAATTAGTCTGAAGTTGAAGGTTATATTAGGAGAACACACACACACACACACACACACACACACACACACACACACACACACACACACACACACACACAGGCACAGAACCCTGCTGTGTATAAGCTAATAGGCCTCAGCAGGCTTAGTGTGTGATCCAGATAGAGCTGACGCCCAAGGCAGAGACACACAGAGAGAAAGAGAGAGAGAAAGAGAAAGAGAGAGAGAGAGAGAGAGAGAGAGAGAATAAGAATAATAAAACAAAGAAGACAACATGGCAAACAGAGCCCAGATGTTTTTCCCTTTTGCCCAACATCTTCCTCCAGCTCTTCCTGGGGCATCCAAGCTTTTATCCTATTAAAACCATATTGCATTGAAAAGTCCTAGATATTTAAAATCTTTAAGATATTAAATTGAGTTAGATTTGTCTTAAAAATAAATAAATGCATACAACAATTTTCACAAATGTATATCTACGACTTGTAAATTAACAAGGATGATCACAAATCTATTTTCCAGTCCAAAAATAAATGTTACTCAATTTGAATAAATGTCAAACAGTTCTACAAATAACTTCCACCTAACTTGAATAAATGTGAAACAATTCCACATATACAGTATATTTCCAAGTTGGAAGTTTATTTTTCTAAAACACGTTAGGTTTTTTTGTGCATTTATTTACAGGTTGTCGAATCTGCATTCACAAGACCCCAAGACCATCACTAGACATGTGGATTCGGTCGCATTTATTTGTGGATCTTTCGTACAAATCTGACAGAGGTGCAGTCCTCCAATCATGAATGCAATCATGATCATCCTAATTTATGAGTCATGATATACATTTGTAAAACTTGTTGTGTGAATTTATTTATTTTTATGTCAAATCTGACTCCATACTGCTCCTCCCTCACCTGGATGGAACAGACTACCTTTTTCCATTAGAGCACCATGGCCTCAGACTTGGAGCTGCTGATCTTCCAATCCGCTCTAATACACGAAGAAGATCACAACCTGATGAAGCCAGAAGGACGACATCATCCGCAAACAAGCAGAGATGCTGCCCTAATGTCACCGAACTGGACTCCAAACAGGAGAGGGGACAGGGAGCACCCTTGTCGGAGTCCGATGCCCGACTTGAACGAGCCATAAGCCTTTTTCAAACCCACAAAACACATGTAGACAGGACAGACCACCTCGCACTCTGCGTTCTCAAAATTCTGGTTACTTCTCCATCCCCAGAATGCACAAAAAAATCAGCTGGCTGTCAAGCTTTTTCTTACCATGGTCCATTCCTCTGCCCACTTCCAACTTTTAAGAAATGACTCAAAACCCTCCTTTTCTCACTCTCCTGTAATCAACCTTAAACCTAATTTCTCTACTGCTACAAGGTATTTTAGGATTGGTATTCAAATCTTATGTTTAACTGTGTTATATTTGAGGTTTTATTTAACTTTTATATCAGTTGTTACACTGCCCGTCAAAAGTTTGGACCCACCTGATTGAATTGAACTATGTTTTTCATTCTCTTAAAACCATTTTGCTTTAAATTTGTTGTTCTTAGTTGATGCCTATGATTTTCTTTCCAAGGGCTTTGCCTTTCCATCAAGGCAAAGGGCGGCTACTTTAAAGAATCTAAAATATAAGATAGTTTTGATTTGTTTGACACTTTTTTGGTCACTGCATAATTCCATTTGTATTATTTCATAGTTTTGTCTTTATTATTATTGTAAAATGTGGAAAATAGTAAAAATAAAGAAAAATGTGGTATGTCCACACTTTTGAAGGCAGTGTATGTTTCTCCTTGTTTCTTTTGATATTGGCTGATTGTTGTAAAGTGTATTGAGACACCCTGGTGTGATATTGCACAATAAATAAACTTTGGCTTTGATATTTGTATGTTTGTTTTTTATTTGGCACAATATAGCTTACCTTGGCTATCTGGACACACCAGTTGAGCAGCCACTGGGACCCGATGTGGTCTCTGTGGTGTCGGACGTAGTCCAGCAAGCAGCCGTACGGCATCAGCTGAGTCACCAGCTGAACCGACGAGGTCAGACAGATTCCCAGCAGACGACACACATGAGGATGATCCACGCTCGCCATGACATAGGCTTCCTACACACACACACACACACACACACACACACACACACGTTCGTATCATACAGATATCCAGGATATGGGGATTGTCCACACTCACCATTACTTAAGATTCCTGAAAATAATTCCAAGAGGAGAGGAGGAGGAAGGAGAAAAAGAAGAAGAACAAGAAGGAGACACAGAGGAACCAGGAGCAGAAAGAGAAGGTGAAGGGAACAGGAAAAGGAAAAAGAAGAGGGAGAAGAAGAAGTAGGAGAACAAGAAAGGGGAGAAGGAGAAGAAGCTGAAGCAGGAAAGAAATAAAGAGAAATAGAAGAAGAAGAGTAGTACAAGAAGGACAAGAAGAAAAAGTACAAGAAAGGAGAACAAGAAGGAGAAAAAGATTAACAAAACAGGAAGAAGAGGAAGAAGGAGATAAAGAAGCAGAAGAGCAAAGAAAAAGAAGAAAATAAGAAGGTTAAACGTTAGGCAGACAGTCTTACATCCAGTATTTCTTTGTTGGCTTTAGGAGACGTCGCCTCTCTGAGAACCTTGATGGCCACCGGGATCTTCACATTCTCTCCTTCTGGGATCCACAGACCCTGCACACACACACACACACACACACACACACACACACACACACACACACACACACACACACACACACACAAATTATCAATGAGCAAGACAATACTCTGAATAAGACACTGCCATGTAAACAGCCTGTTCTGATGACCTTAACCCGAATAAGGTCATAGTCGGAGTAAGCAACAGTCGAATTAAGACATGTGGAGTATTCTGATCTGAGTCTCATTATTGAAGTACGTTGTAAACACCTTCATCACACTGGGACGTCCGATCAGAGTTTTCGCAGCATTTTGCGACACATAGCAATCCGACTGCTTGACAACGCATGCTCTAGCTTCCAGCGAGTGTTGCACAACTTGTTTACAGAAGAAAAGAAAAATTAGCAAGAAAATACTCATAAAGGTATAAACCACGGCAGCAACATGACAGAAAGGGTTTCAGGTTAAACTCCGGAGGGAAACTCAGACGCAGGACGTCGGGACGTCCTGTGGCCGTGGGTCTTCAGACGTTAATCGGACTCTGCTCTGTAGCATGTAAACGGGAATATGAATGGAATATTCTATAAGCAACTCATGTAAACACCTTAATCGAAATATTGTCTTATTTAGAATGAGGTCAATAGCCGGATTATTGCAGTCCATGTAAACGTAGTCATGGTCACCCTTCCTTTTTCCTGAAAGTCATCAATAGCAGGATGACAGAGCTCAGAATTTGTGTAATAAACAAGTGTGACAGCGCACCCTGTGTTGCCAAGGTTACTTTATAATGTAATCTGTTACAGATTAGGGATTACAAATTCCAACTGTGATGTACAAAGGTAATGAACTAATTTAATGAACTAAAATGAAGAACTAAGTTATTAGACTATGAGAATGTAGTAAGATAATGTACTGACGTTAGATATTGCACAAAGATGATGTAGTAAGGTAAAAGATTAAGGCAATGAACGCAGCAAATGTATTAAGATACTGGGTTAAGGTTATGTACAAAAGGTAATGTATGAAGGTAATGTATTAATGAAATGTATTGTGATGATGCAAAAAAGTACTAAGATAGTGTACTAAGGAAATGCACTAAGATAATGTACAATGGTAATGTACTAAGATAATGCAATAAGATCACAGACTAATGTAATATATTAAGGCAATGAACAATGGTAAGGTACAAAGATAATGTACTAAAATAATGGAGTAAGGTAATGAAATAAGGAAATGTACTAAGATAATGGAGTAAGATATGGAGTAAGGTAATGATGAAACACTTTAATCAGATAATGTACTAAGATAGTATACTAAGATAATGAACTAATGATATGTACTAAAATATGGAGTAAGGTAATTGAGTAAGGTACTGAACTAAAGTAATAAACTAAGGTAATGTACCCAGACAATGTATTAAGATAATGTACTGAGATAATGGAGTAAGGAAATGTACTAAGATATGGACCAAGGTAAAGAACTAAAGCAATGAGCTAAAGTAACGTACTAAGATAATGTACTAAGATAACAGATTAAGATAATCCACTAAGGAACCCTTTTTCTAGTGCGGAACCTTCAGGTGCCTCCAGCACATGAACCCTGGTCTTAAGGGTGCGGGTTAGGGTTAGGGTTCACCTTGAAGACGGTCCCGAAGGCCCCGGACCCCAGCACCCTGATCTTCTTAAACTCCGTCTCCTTCAGGATCCTCAGCAGCGCCTGGTTAGGAGCCTCGCCGCTCGGTGTCAGCGGCTCCACCAGCTGCAACACACACACACACACACACACACACACACACACACACACACACACACACACACACACACACACACACACACACACACACACACACACACACACACACATACAAACACACAAGATCAGAGGAAACTTTACTAATCCCTGTGGGGGAAACTGGGTTCTTGTGTGTGCATGTGTATGTATGTATGTGTGTGTCTGTATTGTGTGTGTGTGTGTGTGTGTGTGTGAGTGTGTGTGTGTGTGAGTGTGTGTGTGTTCTCGCTCTCCCACCTCCCTCTCCTGCAGCAGGCGGCGCAGCGTCCTCTTCCTCCTGATTCGTTGTCGCCGTAGCAACACGAAGACAGCCAGTGATAGGATGACAGCAACCAAGAGCCCGCCTACCACGCCCGCCGCCAACATGGAGTGGATGGAAGCCCTGCGAGGACACACAGAGCGTAAGATTGTTCTGTGTGAAATTATTATTACATAGAGATACACATTAGAATATTGTATTATTTTTCATAGACTTCCATTCAAATTTAGCATGCCATGGTATAATCCCCATAGACTTCCATTCTAATTTAACATGTTAAGGTCGAATTCCCATAGACTTCCATTCAAATTAAGCATGCTAAGGTTGAATTCCCATAGACTTCCATTCAAATTTAGCATGCTATGGTATAATTCCCATAGACTTCCATTCAAATTTAGCATGCTATGGTATAATTCCCATTGACTTCCAATAAAAATGTAGCATGCTAAGGTATAATTCCCATAGACTCCCATTCAAATTTTGCATCCTATGGTATACTCCCATTATAATGCTATGGTATAATTCCCATAGACTTCCATTCTAATTTAGCATGCTATGGTATAATTCCCATAGACCTCCATTCAAATTTAGCATGCTATGGTATAATTCCCATAGACTTCCATTCAAATTTAGCATGGTATGGTATAATTCCCATAGACTTCCATTCAAATTTAGCATGGTATGGTATAATTCCCATAGACTTCCATTCTAATTTAGCATGCTATGGTATAATTCCCATAGACTTCCATTCTAATTTAGCATGCTATGGTATAATTCCCATAGACCTCCATTCAAATTTAGCATGCTATGGTATAATTCCCATAGGCTTCCATTCAAATTTAGCATGCTATGGTATAATTCCCATTGACTTCCAATAAAAATGTAGCATGCTAAGGTATAATTCCCATAGACTCCCATTCAAATTTTGCATCCTATGGTATACTCCCATTATAATGCTATGGTATAATTCCCATAGACTTCCATTCTAATTTAGCATGCTATGGTATAATTCCCATAGACCTCCATTCAAATTTAGCATGCTATGGTATAATTCCCATAGACTTCCATTCAAATTTAGCATGGTATGGTATAATTCCCATAGACTTCCATTCTAATTTAGCATGCTAAGGTATAATTCCCATAGACTCCCATTAAAATTTAGCATGCTATGGTAACTTTCTCAGACACTTTCATTCAAATTTATAATGATAATATATATAACGATAACATTCTTCTAATTAGCCTGCTAAAGTGCTATTCTCATGGCGACCATTCTAACTCGCTTTAACTTCCCACCTTTTCTGTTTTTTTTTTTTATTACAACCATCGTTAACGAACAGTTTAGTCATCGGCAGACAGACAGACAGACAAATTTAAAAGAAAGTCTTTCATTGCAAAATACAGTTTGCATTAAAAAATGAGATCAGCCAACAG
>NW_027280647.1:2500-7500 GCF_046629955.1 Centroberyx affinis | reverse complement strand
CTTATTGCAGGTTTAATAATATTTATTTATTACTCTTCATGGCTTTGATGGCCTTGACTGTGGTGCCTGGATGGAACACAGATACACTTTATTTTGAAATCAAAATCTATCCATTTAAATTACAACTACTACTAGACTGTGGTTCCTTGGTAGAATATATTCTACTATAATCCTACACTCACCTACACTTCAGCCACAACATCTCACCAATAATTTCCAACTCCTCTATCAATTTAAACAACAATACGCTGATGGGAGGGCCGACACATGACAGCCAATTCTTTGTTGACAGATTTGTTAACGTGGATTAAAGGTGAAGCGGTTCAGACTCACGCGTGAGTCGCTCTTCCTCTGATGATCTGCAGGTTTTCAAACACCGACAGAGAGTCCAGCTGCTCCGGCCAGGACTGGATCAGCAGGAAACCTGGAACGCGCACACACACACACACACACACACACACACACGTATACACACATCTAAGAATGACTGTACTAAATGCTGTATTAAAATAGATTATTGTTGATTTTCAAAACTCATTTTACTTAACTAACTCATTGTTCATTGATATATAAAATAGGATTTGGTGATTGGACGAAAACATCAGAGATCACCGATGGGCTGAATCCATCTGGTGAAAATTCCATTGCTGATTTTTTGCTGATTTGGGAAGATCCAGATCCTGCTTTTGTGCTGCTGCTTCCAATTGTGATGAATGTAAAAATGATTCTTAAAGCTGCAATAACCACTGACCACTAGAGGGAGACAAATAAAAAAACTCACAGCAAAGCCACTGCAGTACGGAGGCCTACCAAGGACAAACTTTACAAAGCACTGTGCATATATGCTAACAGCTAAGCTAACCGTACCTACGGAGAAGTCTCACCAGTTACCAGTCTCATTGCCACAATCAATGACAAGTGAAGAGTTAGGTAGCAAGTTTACTAGTTTACTAAGTTTACCCGCTCACTTCATCGATTCCGCCATTATGAGAAAATGTTCAGGAATGGGAGGGGGTGAACAGCGAGGGAGGAGCCAAGCTAGTTTAAAAAAACGCTTGCTTTTAATGCAAAGACGACACAACAATGAAAAGTTTATAGGCACATTATAAGCACCCGATAGTAAGGAGGTCAAGGGTCAGAGGTCACGGTATCCAGATGGATGATAGAGAAGTGAAATAAAGGAAAATTAGAACTAAGAATAGAGCAAGAAGGGGCTTTTAATTTTACAACAGCCTTAGTCCAATTGCTGTGTGCTCAAACCCAGTTGACTAAGAATCAGGCCACAGTGAAGTAAAGTGGAGATGAACTTTGACCTACCGGTGATTTCCTTCACTGTCCTGAAGTACTCCAGTTTAGCCGGGTCCATGGGCGGGATGTTAAAGAACTTGTCCCTGGAACAGCCAATGAAAACACACGTTACTGTCGAGTCTTCCCGTCTCAACCAATCACAGATTACAGGATTTATACTTTTCTAACACCACAGACCGGGGTTTAATAACGTGTGTGTTTCAGACGTTTAGCTGATGCCATCGCAAATTGGAATTATAGTTCCAGAAACATTTCTCGGAGACAGAGCTAATCTTATTGGTCGAGTTAAAACTCAGTGGGTGGAGCAAGAAACGAAAACTTTAGACAGAAGCTCAGTGAAAAAGACAAGAGATAAGAGAGAAGGAAGCTAATATTATGAAGCCCATAGCGCTCTGCTGCTAACTGAAGAAATACAATCTGTACTAAATTATCTAGGTTAGCTAGTTAGCTAGCTGACCTTCAAGTTCAAACTAGCTATACTAGCCTATAGCTATCAAGGGAAGCTAGTTAGCTAGCTGCTGACCTTCAACATCATGATGCACATGATGTTTTGGCATTTATATTTTTTATTTACAGAGTTCCTTCTGATGAAGGCCATCATGGCCGAAACGTCATGTTTCTAATGTAATAGAGTTTATTTTTCTACTGAGCTGTGTCGTGCCTAGCCTTTTCTGGTTTACTTCAGAGTTCCTTCTTTGTCATTCAAGTTTGTCAGTTAGCTAACTTGCACTCTTAAAACCTGAGGTACTTAGGCTCCGCCCACTGAGGTTTAACTCCACCAATCAGATCATTTCTGCCTCCAGAGCAGCTCTGCCTAAAGTTTGTAGAAAAACTACAAACTGCAATTCTGTTATCTACTGTGTCGTAAGAAATTTCTGTGACATTTCCCTCTGTCTGTCCTCCTCTCTCTCTCTCTCTCTCTCTCTCTCTCTCTCTCTCTCTCCCTCTCTCTCTCTCTCTCCCTCTCTCTCCCTCTCTCTCTGTCTCTCTCTCTCTCTCTCCCTCTCTCTCTCTCTCTCTCTCTCTCTCTCCCTCTCTCTCTCCCTCTCTCTCTAACTCCACAGTGATCCAGCCGATATCAGTCCATAAATCTTCTCGGTGTCTGGTAGCTGTTTCCTGGTGGTTGTTTCCTCGTGATGCGTTTTACGTTTCCGGTTTGTTTGATCGACAGGAGAAAAGTGACGTCTCACCCGCGGAAAGAGGTTTCTATGAGGGAGACGGCTCCGCTGATCTTGGTGCAGTTCCTGAAGGACTCGATGTTGGAGGCGTTGATGGCGAGGGCGCCGGTCAGAGCGCCGACTCCGATCCCGCTACAGGCTGCAGGGCGAGGGAACACATTCATCCACGTTTAAAACTCTGAGGGACGAGTTTCCTGAGCGTTAAAGTCTGTTCATGTGCCGATTCTGTTTGACCCAATTAATATGGATTTTGAGGTCTGAGAGCTGCTGTGATTCCTGCATGTGGTTTATGTTCTTTGAAGTCTTAAATGTTACTGCAGGAGTTGGGAGTGTTGTGAAGGAGTTGGATGTGTAAATCTAAACATGGTGAAAGAGTCAAGGAGGAAGAGTGTTTTCCATTTGAGAATCACTCTTTCAAATGTGAGGGGGGAGAGAGAGAGAGAGAGAGGGAGGGGGGAGAGGGAGAGAGGGAGAGGGAGAGAGGGGGGGGGAGAGAGAGAGAGAGGGAGGGGGGAGAGGGAGAGAGAGAGGGGGGGATAGAGAGAGAGAGAGAGAGAGAGAGAGAGGGAGAGAGAGGGGAGAGAGAGAGAGAGAGAGAGAAGAGAGAGAGAGGAGAGAGAGTGAGAGAGAGAGAGAGAGAGAGAGACGGAGAGAGAGAGAGAGAAGGAGAGAGAGACAGGGAGGGAGAGAGAGAGAGGGGGGAGAGAGAGGATGAGATTTAAAGACATTACAGATCGTCATATTTTAGTCATATTTAATTTTTTCCAATTAAAAATAAAAATATATCTGATATAAAATAATAAAAAATAAGATAGTGGAATAGAATACAATTTGAATAATATAATAAAATAAAATTAGAATTTGAAATATAATTATTGTAATTATATTCTCCCCCCCCGGCCCCCACCTTTAGGACAGGGTCCATCACATGTTTTGCAGCGCTGGACTCCGTTCTCCTCCACCTCGAATGTCCCAGAGCTGCAGGTCCGGACGCAAGCTCCTCCTGTCACCACGTAGTTATCTACACACACACACACACACACACACACACACACACACACACACACACACACACACACACACACACACACACACACACACAACACACACAACACACACACACACACAACACACACAACACACACACACAACACACACACACAACACACACAACACACAACACACACAACACACACACACAACACACACACACACACACACACACAACACACACACACAACACACACACACAACACACACACACAACACACACACACACACAACACACACACACACACAACACACACACAACACACACACACACACACAACACACACACACAACACACACACACACAACACACACACAACACACACACACACACAACACACACACACAACACACACAACACACACACACAACACACACACACACAACACACACAACACACAGACACGACACACAACACACACAACACACACACACACACAACACACACACAACACACACACACAACACACACAACACACACACACACACAACACACACACACACACACACACACAACACACACAACACACACACACAACACACACAACACACACACACAACACACACACACAACACACACACACAACACACACACACAACACACACACACAACACACACACACACAACACACACACACACAACACACACACAACACACACACACAACACACACACACAACACACACACACAACACACAACACACACACACACACACACACAACACACACACACAACACACACAACACACACACACAACACACACACACAACACACACACACAACACACACACACAACATTACAACATTAGTTCTAATTCTTAATGTCATGCTTTAATATAATTTTAATATAATTATTACAAAAATATTATTCAATATATTTAATTAATGTAAAAAAAAAATCAATCAAATAAAAATCAAATAAAAATTATAAAATAACTTCAGAATTATAATGATAAAATAAAATATAAAATCAAAAGAAAAAGTTATAAAATTATAATAATTGTACAAATAATTTTAGACTCGTAATAAAATAAAAATAATAAAAAAATTAAAATAATCTCAATTCCATTATTTTCAGCACATCACTCCTCATCCCTTCACAGAGGAGTGACCAAGTCAACTCTGCTCGAGTCAAGTCAGTCTCAAGTCTTGAGGCACAAGTCTCAAATCAAGTCTCAAGTCTAAATGTAGAACAGCAAGTCAAGTCAGAACAAATCAAGAGTCCAGTATCAATTTAATATCTTAAAGAAAACTAAATATCTAGGACTTTTCAATGCAATATGGTTTTAATAGGATAACAACTTGGTAAGAGCATCATGAGTTTGATTTCTATAATCAGTTTCAACTTCAATTAATTCAATCATTCCATACAAATTCAGAAAACAGAATTTAAATTCAGTCGTCTGCTGGAACAAATCTCATCACTTTCAATCTAAGTCATTTTCACAAACACAAGATCTCAA
>NW_027280646.1:0-51877 GCF_046629955.1 Centroberyx affinis | reverse complement strand
GTTACTCTAAGAAACCACATACACAGAGGGTTTTTTAACCTTTATTTACCCATGAGGGTTTTGCAGAGTATGCAGGCTCTTTTTCAGTTCCACCTTGCCTCACATTCATACAGTTCCACACATTCACATCTGAGGGAGAAGAAAGCGGATCTCATTTACTTTTCTTCTTTTAGGCCACTTATATTCAACACACAAAGCAATGTACAGCATGAAGAATGGAAAAAGGATTAAAATCCATCTCTTACTGTCCTGGGGTACACTGCATGACTCCACAAACTGTTTGTTTTATGCAACATTGCTTTTTTTATCATTAGCTAAAGTTGCATCCTGCAGGTTTCAAAATTAATAATGCGACATAGTAGATCACTAGCTATGTTTGAGGTCCTTGTCGGGGTTGTTGTGAATAGACTGAACCGGGGGGGGGGGGGGGGCTAGTTCTTTACAGATGAAACCACGGGAAGTTGCTGGTACAAATAAATATTGTGGTGTTTCAGTCTACATTAGATTTTCAACATTTAGCGGATGCTCTTATCCAGAGATACCTAGAAATCCTGAGCACATAGGGGTTCAGTGTTTCGCTCAAACACACTGTGATAGGACCATTATGCCACCCTGCTGCCCTAATATCCTCCATAGCGTCTCTTGGCCTCGTTGACTGAGGCACAGACCCGCATCATTCTCACGTCACTGGCAACATGGCGCACTGTTTTGCGTCTGAATAAATCATGAAATTGGTCCTTCAGAAGGGCTTTGAAAGCATTGATCCAAGAATAGCCCTGTTGAAATATTAACAGCACCTGCCCTGCCCACTCACGCTTATGCTCACTGCACATTTATGGATCCTTGATGCATACACGACAGACACACGTGCATGTGCTCACACATATGTACACACACACATACACACATACAGCCAGTGTTTAAAAATGTTGTCTGATTAGATTTTAACAAGTTAGAGTCTCCCTGTGGCTCGCTAACATGTTTGCACGCTGTTGAAAATCAAATGAAGTCACGATGCCATCCTCTAAGGCATCATATGCATTGTGATAGTATCCGCCATGCTTCTCCTGTGCTGATCTATATTTGATGCCTAATATAGAAATACTGTTTGCAGGGTAATCGACTGCTCAGTGTCATGATACAGGCCTTGGTGAAGCTGTCCTCACTGTCTATATATACAAATAGGGCAAATGGATATGTAACTGTCTAGTTTTTTAGGGCACAGACTGCCCAGGCAGTACTCTGGTCTATTTTATGGAATGCTACGTTCCGCTCGCAGATGTCCTGGAAGAATTTCAGGCTTTAATGTTGAGGCGAGTTTACAGATCTTGGACAGGCAGAATCATTTTGATGCTGTCCTGTTTTTTTTACGAGTGGTGTGGATGGAGGGTAGCATACAGAGTTCAGTGACACACATAACCTGTATTTTAGTGTATGGTACTGTACTGCACTGGTACTGGTACTGTAAAAGATGCTTTAATTGTCTCAAGCATCCCAAGACCAGCACAGAAAACAGTGTAGATTATACACAGCAGTGGCCACCGTAAAGAATTTCCGCTGCTTGTTGGTAATGGTAACATGATGAGGTGATGAGGCATGCAGATTCAAGTCATATGCATATTTAGTTGAGCGTTGATTGGATGGGACTCTTTCTTTACCGGCTCCTTACTCCATCTGTGACTCTCACTTATCACCAAGCCTGTCCCCGATGAACCCACTGAACACACACACACACACACACACACACACACACACACATACACATACATCCCCCCATGCAGGTCCCGCCCCGGCCCCGCCTCCCAGGGTGCACCGGTGACGCCCGAATGGCCACTCAGACACTGGCCTGAATCATTAATGAGCCTTTTGCACATGGCGTTTTAGGAGAAATGACATAGGGTTTTGATGAAAGACTGGGCACGGGGACTTTGAAAAATTAAAAGCAGACTGACAATCCGGGAGGTGAAGATGCGTCTGGCTCTGGGCTTTTGCGGACAGTTTGCAAAGGCAACGTTTTCCTCTCTTTCTGTTAAACGGCTTGAGGTCGGGCACCGTGTTCAGGTAAGAGGGTTCGCCATTGCACCGGGGCGAGGCAGAAGGGTTGATGCTTTTTAGTCCTTTACAGACTGCTTTAGTTAATTCTGAGAGGTTTTCATGTTGTGTGAGAGTGAACCAGGCAATATGGCCTCTCTATCGTTCTTTATAGAATTGCGTTGTATGATGATAAGCAAGAGAACTCCGTCAATATCACTCATGCGCAAGTAATTGCATTACTTCCGCTCCTCATCTTTGTTCATTTTCCCTTTTCTACACATATTTCATCTTGTGCTTTCAAAGAACAGGATCTGGCTGTGAGGCAAGCAGTAGAGTTTGCTGAGGGGGAGAGAAGAGGAAAGTTGGGAGTTAATTAGCTTGTTACTATGCATAGCAGACTGTTTGGTATGCAGTGTTGACGCCTGTCTCTCTCATACTGTACTGAATACCTCTAATCCATTTTACTAAATGGGTCAAATCTGCACAACAGTTTTACAGAGCCTTGTTTTTTTTGTTTGCTTTCGGTTGAAAATGCAATGTGTCGCAGCTGATGTTGGTATTGTAAAACAATATTCAGCAGTGTGTATGTGCTGTGTAACCTGAATCTCTTAACCCTGATTTGTCCTGCCTTTTCAGATTGGCTCTTTTCTAATGAGTTTACTGTGTCACAGGTTTTGATTGCTGGGTATGAGCTTGGTCGCTAGTGATCAGCAACTACTGGCATTTAATTTACTTTTCAAGCATTTATTTTCTCTGGAGCAGCTCACAGTGAGAAAGCAGGTAGGTTGTTCGGTGTCTCGCTGAAGGACACTTCGACAGTCCACATGGCTGTAGATGGACACATTGGCTGTTGATCCGACCTCTGCCTTATGGTTATGGGACAGCCTCTATAACCACCGTCCACCGGCTGCGGTTTCCCAACCACCGAGGTTGAATGGAGAAACCAAACCCTTCTCCTTGTTTGTCCTAGACAACTGACACATTTCTCGTCTGTTTACTGTTCGCAGGCTACGGAGAACGAGCCGGGTGACATGGACCTGAGCGGCCTGCCAGAGACCGCAGTCGACTCCGAGGAGGACGATGATGAGGAGGACATCGAGCGAGCGTCAGACCCCCTCATGAGTCGGGACATCGTCCGGGACTGCCTGGAGAAGGACCCGATGGACAGAACCGACGATGACATAGGTGAGGAGCTGTCTGAGGCTTGTATTGTCTTTTTGCTTTGTGGTGTAAGTGCCTTGAAAGAACAAACTGTGAAGCACTATTAAATCAGTCATGCTGTTTATTATTCTAATCATATTCTAATTAATCTTAATAAAGCTGCTATAGATGTTTTTGTGAGTGCAATCTGGAGAGTGATGTGAGTCGAAGCAACACTTGGAGTGTAAAACACGAGCCGTGTTGTTCCCAGCTAGGACAATCCTTGTTGGCCCCATTCTAGATCAATTCAGTGCTCTACATATGCTACACTCTCCTTTTTTCTTTAAATCGGTCACAGTAAATTTACATTTGTCTAAAGCCTTCTCTGCTTTACTGCTCTCATTTTCCATGTAGGCTTTCCAGTAATTCTTAAAGCCGCACCAGGCTTGTGATATCATAACCCCTAAAGCTGTGATTCAGCTACAGTGATAGTGATATGCATGTTTAAAAAGATAAAAAAAATAAAAAGTACACAGATACTCAGGGCTTAGCTACAGATGTGGATGTGGATTGAGGGAGGATGATGCATGGGATGTAGAGAGAGCAAGAGTGAGTGCCAACCCAACTCTCCCCCCACACCCACCCCCCTACTTGAAAAGCCCCACCCCACCCCCCACCCCCACAGATCTCTCCCCTCCGCTCCACACCCCCTCCCTCCGCCGGCAGGGTTTTCTAGGTCACTCCGGCACATCCTCTCGCCTCCCCTCTCCCAGCACATTAAACTTTCAGTGCTTCCGCAGCTTCACACACGACACTGTTGCCATGCCAAGCACAGGTCAGCCAGAACCCCAGACTGCTGCCGGCCAGCCGAGGGAGGAGAGGTGGCTCGTAGATGGAGGCGGGGGGCTCTTTCCCCTCTCTGCACCTCAGCACAGGGTGTCCCACATCTCCTGCTGCTGAAAGGCCTGGGCACTGGCTTACGCATAGCAATTCCCTGTCCAACACACCCAGCCCAGGATACCCGCTATTTAAGTTGATCATGGTTGACAGAGTGGCTAATATGATTTCACTAGTGGTTCTTGTGTGCCAAATGTCTGCAATGAATGTTGATTTCTGTAACCCACACAAAGGTCATTCTATGAGGTGTCAGCAGTTCTTCTTGGCTTGCCTTGAATGCCCCTGTCAATGAAATTGATATTTGGCTTAATGTTCTCCGGATAATCATTCATTTGTAGGCTATTCATTGCAATGATTGGACTCTATTTTCATGCACATTCTCCCGCTCGTGCCTTCTTGGCTGGAGCTGAGGGAATGCAGGCTTGCCAAGTCCGCTGCCTGTCCTCTTTTTCTCCTCTGGGTGTCAAGACTCGTGCTCATCTTCCTAACCTCCTCCACTCTCCTCCTCTGCTCTCTCGCCCCCCCTATTTTCCTCTCACAGAGCAATTACTGGAGTTCATGCATCAACTGCCAGCGTTTGCCAACATGACCATGTCAGTGAGGAGGGAGCTCTGTGCCGTCATGGTGTTTGCTGTGGTCGAACGCGCTGGCACCATTGTTCTCAACGATGGTGAAGAGGTGCGTATTTGTGCGTGCGTGCGTACATAATTTCACATGCATAAGTCCTATCTTGTGACTTAGTCTTGCCTTCGATTGTGTTTGTACAGTCGTGAGTCTCTCGGGGATCTGAACTTGTCTCGCCCCTTCACGCCAATGAAGCTTTCTTCTTCCATTTGATGTTTTTTCTGCTCTATTAAACCTGAATGACGGCCATCCCTTATCGTCCGGGTATTCAAGGATCCCCTAGGCAACCAGAGCAGGCATCACTTATTCTCTCTCTCTCTGGTCAAGACAAGACATGAGCTTCAATGAAACCGATTTGGCTAGTTTTTTTGCTATGATGCGCCCAAACAATAGAGAGCAAGACTTGCCTTGAAGGCCTGACCACTTCAGTAAATGTCCAGTCATAGATAATTCAGGGTCCATTGAGCATATTGCTGCTGTCGGGGTGGAAAACCTTGCATCTCCAAAATGGCTTTTCAGGAATTAAGAAAAACAGTCTTATTTTTTGATTTATTCCAAAAAACAATCTTTCAACAAAATTGTCTTCATCTGGGTAACAGTTAAACGTTTTTTATACATTAAATTAAGCGTTACTTGCAACAAGACTGAGTGTGTGGCGACTCCTGTGCTATCTCTCTATCCCTCTGAGGACAGTCATAAACCATCTGTTAGTGCAGTAGTCCCTTTACAGTTACTGCATATGGCTTTGATAAATAACTTTTAACTCGTTAAGGGACACTGGCTGTATGGAGTGTAGCTAGACTAAACTCTGCATTGCGAAATTATTGTTACATTATTTCTCCTTCTTTCTCTTCTTCTCCTTCGTCTCTCCTCTTCCACTTCTTGTTTGTTTTCTTGTTTGTGTCCTCCTTTTTCAAATTTCTGACTGGTCTGACCATGCGTTACCCCTCCAGCTGGACTCATGGTCGGTGATCCTGAATGGCTCGGTGGAGGTGACGTACCCCGAGGGCAGGACAGAGATCCTGTGTATGGGGAACAGCTTCGGGGTGTCGCCAACCATGGAGAAGGAATATATGAAGGGCGTCATGAAGACCAAGGTGGACGACTGCCAGGTAGGAGCCTGCTTTGAAACAACGAAACAGTCCTGTGTAGCTCAGAGAGTTCAGCCTGGCACCGACACCGACAGGGTTAGAAGTTGTATTCCCTTTGTAGCTCAGAGGGAAAAGCACGGCGTGGACCCTGACATGTTTTGATTTTAATTCCCACCGAGACCTGCTCATGCTGAATTTATGCACTCATGGTACTGCCAAGTTGCTTTGGACAAAAGCATCCACCAAATGGTGTATGAAATATGAGAAACTCCCACTTTGATTATAAAAAGGAGCAGTCCAAATGAGGCCGACCAATCTAAAGATCAAGATAGAATTATTTACATTATGCACTCAAACTGATTAAAGTGCAAAACAGAAAAAGTGTAGAAACTGAAACCATTTTGAACCTTTAATCATCCTCCAGTTCCTCAGGAGCCTGTTTGGAAAACTCTGGATGGTGGTGATGTGTTGCCCAGAGCCAGGCTCATCAGCTGGGGATACTGCAGACTGGAAGCAGTGTCCTCCTTTTGCTTTCCCTAGTTAAAAGAAAGGGAATAAGTTTTGTGAAATTCCCAGTGCCTCATCAGTGATGCCATTTGTTCATTAATTTATTAATGGGAATAGTATTTTAGTTGCTATATTGACCTGCTTCCTAGTCAGCCGTCATCAGCTGCGTTGATTTAATTTTCAATATGGCATTTAGCTTGAATATTTGAATTATGAATTCCAATCAGCTGTGAAGTTTTCAACATCTGCTGCTAGAGAATGTCATAAATAATCATAATGTGCCTCAAAAATTGCCTCTAGTTGTTGATACTTGATAGTTGTATCTCTGATCCAGTGTAGCTCAGTGCATAGAGAATGGCACTAATACAGCTAGACTTATGGGGATCCATGTCCACCTGGGCCATACATGCTCAGTGTGTGTACTTGCAGTACTCTAAGGCACTTGGGATAAACACATCCACCAAATAGCATATGTTGTCATTTGTCACAAAACGGTGCATGTCAAGATTTGGTAAACCTCTCACTAATTCCTGTATGCCTTTCCCTGTCTTGTCCAGTTTGTGTGTATAGCTCAGCAGGACTACTGCTGCATCCTCAACCAGGTAGAGAAGAACATGCAGAAGGTGGAGGAGGAAGGAGAGATCGTCATGGTGAAGGAGCACCGCGAACTGGACCGCACCGGCACCAGGAAAGGGCACATCGTCATCAAGGTGACAAACCAGAATCCGGTCTCTATCTGTAAAGTCCATGGCTGGTGTGAAGCCAGATCTAATACGAAGCACAGGAGGCTTCATTGGAAACCAAAACCCTTAACTGTAGTGATGTTTAAGTTGATTTGGATTCTCATTAACTGGCACCAAAGTGACAGCTACACACCATATCTTCAGAAACGCACTCCACTAGAGTCTGCTACAGAACCAGTCTTTTGTATATTGGTACAAGATGCTATTTTGTAGGAGCATCATTTTACAATACATTGGATGAATTTTAAAGGATAAAACTTGTGACTGCAGTATATAGTGTATAATCCCTCTCCACACTGAAACAAAAAAACCAAACCATTAGTGCCCAAAAGGAAACTAGAGTCAACAGCCAACCAAATTAAGAAGTTACCTCTGGGTATTTGAGCAGCTCTCTGCGAGCCAATCACATTGTATGAAAGGTTTGGACTTGGATTCATTTCTAACCAGTAAAACCACAATGTTCAATCTCAGGGCACAACGGAGCGTCTCACCATGCACCTAGTGGAGGAACACTCGGTGGTGGACCCCACCTACATCGAGGACTTCCTGCTGACGTATAGGACCTTCCTTTCCAGCCCCATGGTCGTGGGCAAGAAGCTCCTGGAGTGGTTCCACGACCCAAGTCTCAGGGACAAGGTAGGAGCTGCAGGACTCCACAGTCTCCACAGGACACTGCTGTATACCTGCACAGTATGCTTGACATGTACACAGGCAGACTTCATGAACCTGTACATACGTAGCTCACACACATGCAATGAACTTCTTTATGGATTTTTAGATTCTTAGAGACTTAAGATATGCTTCAGAAAAGGAAGATTCTAAAACCTGAGGAAAACTTAGTATGATGTTTTTTAGTGTGTTTATGAATATGTTCATGTTATACATAACTGCAGCATGGTGTATGTACTTAGAGTCTCTTTTAATTCAATGTAGGCTGCATGACATGACACCTGATTAAAAATATCAATACATCATGCACATTTTGCTTTATACATTGAAGATTTAGTTATATGTACACTTGCACAAAAAACGTCGGTGCTCAAGCGCACTTTTCAAAGACATTTTCAGTGAACTGTTTTTTTAGAAGGATCTAAAGCATGAGACAGACGCTTTTATCCTGTCAACCAGTAAACTGTAAGTTGACCTGTGTTGAACTCTGCTGATCTTGTGATCGCCCCAGGTTACACGGGTAGTCTTGCTGTGGGTGAACAATCACTTCAACGACTTTGAGGGCGACTCCGCCATGACTCACTTTCTGGAGGAGTTTGAAAACAATCTGGAGAGAGAAGTAAGTGTGTGTTTAATAAAATCCACAGAGATTTCTTTGATACAAAAAAGCCTCTTTAGAAATTGACATTTGTTTCCTTTCTCTCACATTTGTGTGTTTTTGTACAGAAAATGTGCGGGCATCTAAGACTGTTAAACATAGCGTGCGCTGCTAAAGCCAAGCCGCGGCTGGTGACGCTAACCAAGCCGTCCAGGGAGGCTCCGCTGGCCTTCAGCCTTCTCGGAGGTCAGGAGAAAGGCTTCCGCATCTTCATCGATGCCGTGGAGCTGGGGAGCAAGGCAGCAGAGGCTGGCCTTAAGCGTGGAGATCAGGTAAGACCGCCCATCTTCATCCTCACCATTTTCACTTTCATTGTGTTTTAGGCATCTACAGTAGATCAGGTTATTACCAAGAGAGACTTACAGTAAGGGACCAAGTAGGTGTTTGGTAACTTGCTCAAGGACACTTTGACAGGTCACAGTTGGTGCAGGCTGTTGATGGATACACATTAGCTGTTGTGGGGACTTTTCAGTTAGGGGATGGTCTTTCTAACCAATGGGCCACCCTGCTGCCCCACCATTCACCATAACATTGTCTTCATCCTAATCTGCCACCACATGTCGTCTATGTTTTGTCTCAGCTCTTGTGAAAGTATGAATGCAGCTGCATAAAGCCTTTAATCCTTACAAGTTTAGAAGTCTCAAAAGTGTAGTTTTCTCTGTGGGCTACATTTCTGGCGAGAAATCACTCCGGTCACACAGACCAGTACTTGAATTGATCTGTTTTTTCATGTTTAATGTGCATTTTTGTTGTGAAATTGGTTTTATATTTTATTCTAACTAGCATTGATAAGTCTTAAATTGAACTTGCCGGGAGCGCCAGACACCCTATGTTGGCTTTCTCCTCGCAACTTGACTTCTCAACCATTTTCACACTCGGCAGTCCTCAGGGTTTTAAGCAAAGTCCCTTAATCCTTGAAACCATCTTGAGTGTCTCTGGATGCAAGTTAAGCCCTCTTGACTCCAAACATCCCCTGCAGCTGTTTCCCCAAAAGGAAGTGGGGAAGCTGACATCCTGGGAAGCATTTACCCTCCTACCCTCCTACCCCTCACTATTTTTTTTAACAGCTTGATTTACTTTCATCATTCACTCGGGGTGTATCATTTCAGAGCTCTAGTATTAATCTCAGCTGGTTTGTCATCGGTCCATTAGCAGTAGTCCCTCGGCGCTTAACTCCAAGCAGGATCCCGCTAATAAGTGCTGATCCCAAAACAGACATTTGGTCTTGTTGGTCAATCATTACTGGCCTAACGACAGCAGAGGATAGCCTGTACTTACATTACAGTAAAAGGTGACTTCCCTTTCCACTAAAGAGGAAGTGGCGAATGCTGGCTAGCTGGTTGTGTGTGGATGTAAAGGTCGGGCCCCTTTAGGGAGGTCGAGCTGCTACGCCAAAGGCTAATATGCAACCAAGTTGAGGAGGGTGAGGCGAACATAATTCATGTTGCTCTCATATGTCGGACCAAATGTCATGTCTTACAACATGCTGGCATTTGGCAAATTAATGTTTGTTCACTGGCTAGCATCTAGTTAATAGAACAGTACTAGACACATTTTCTGAATTGTAAGAGTCCACTCCTCATTTCTGCTCAGATCCAATATGGCATGCAGTTTGGCGTGACATGGTGACTAGTGAAGCCAAGGTTGCATAGAGTAGTTCCTGTTGCTTAGCTCACTGGTGGGTTTTGCTTGCAGACCAGTGCAGCAGTTCAGTTCAGTTCCTAATCCACATGTGTAATAATGCAGCAGGTGGCTGTAGATTTAGATTGGCTTCATGGAGTGTGGGCAGTCCACTCACCTCCAGCATGTTTTGTTTTATTGAGACAAAGAGATGCAAAGCTGTGAAGGAAGACACCAGTGAGAAGGCTCTAGCGAGATTCGATCCAAGGCTAGCAATGGCAATTGTGGGTATAGAGACAGGACGCTTAACTACTGCACCATCACTTTGACTGTTTTTATTAATTGTAATATATTAGGATTATATTATGGACAATTGCGTAACCTGATGGTTTTCTCCCCTCATCTCTCTGCAGATCTTGGAGGTGAACGGGCAGAACTTTGAGAATGTCCAGCTCAGCAAAGCCAACGAGATTCTGAAGAACAACACCCACCTGTCCATAACTGTGAAAACAAACCTTTTAGGTAAGGCTGTTTAATACCAAATATGTCTGTCAAACCAAAGTAAGCGTAATTCTTATGCCCTTTTCAGTGCCCTGTGAGGAATAGTACTTTCCGCCCTTTGTCTTGTGTCCTTTCACTGTAAAACCTATTACCTATTCTGAAACAAATGCAGCTGAACTCTTTGATGTTTTGAAACCAAAGCAAGGCCTGGCATCCTATTTAACAAATAGAGGAAGAAAGACAAAGGCGCAAAAGACTCAAACCGGCAAAAACTTGTAGAGTAGCCATCACTCATTTATTCAGCAGTTACAAAGAACATATTGTGGCTACACAGCCTTCATGAGCCGAAACATATTCATTGTCACGGCTGAATAAAGAACCGGCTCATCCCATTACCGTCCTCTTTTGTCTCTTCCCTCCTCTTCCCCAGTGTTTAAAGAGCTGCTAACCAGGCCAGAGCATGACCACGACTTGGACGGCGAGGAGGAGCCGGATAGGAAGAACGGAGCGCCCCACCTCCCGAAGATCGGGGACATCAAGAAGGCGAGCCGCTACTCCATCCCCGACCTGGCGGTGGATGTGGAGCAGGTGATGGGCCTGGAGAAGGTCAGCAAGAAAGCCAAGGCCAACACAGTGGGGGGACGCAACAAGCTGAAGAAGATCTTCGACAAGACGCTCACCAGCATCCTGCCTCCCAAACCATACAAGTAATGATACTAAGAACCTATATTTGGATAGTGCTTTTCTTACTTAAAAAACGTCTTAATAAACAGGAACAATCAGTTGGCTATTATTAAAGCTGCACTAGGCGGGTTGGCAGCTCCAGATGGCAGCAACCTGTAAAAGTTTGAAATATACCCAGAAGTCCTGTAACATGGTGTCAGTAAACTGTACACAGCACAATCATTTTTTACCAACCTGGCCAGTCTGTGATTGCTTTATATTAAATGATACCAGTGGGACTTTCTCTGGACAGAGCGCTCACTCGCTGTTTAGGTGAGAGTTGGTATTTTGCTGTTAAATTTTGATTTGTCACTTTCTGTGGGTGGAGAAGCATCCATACCTAGAGTTATTTGGGCAAATAGGGCGAATCCACAGGGTCTCAATTAGTGAGGGATGTGACAGTCTTCTCTGTTGCAGCCCCACTTTGTTATTTAGGTTGATAGGAAGGGTATATTTTATAAATCTTGCATAAACAAATTGGCAGTTAAAACAAGTTTATTAAAATGAGTTTTCAGTTGCGTTTTTAATGAGTTCCCTAATTGCACGTCCTCATCTAAGTAAGATGGAGTGTCATTGGGTTTGTGTTTTAATCCTCTACTGCTAGGTACAGGTGTCACATTGTTATTTCTGTTCACTGACCCAGATATCAGTCTGTCATACCTCAAGCCAACCGAGATAAGGTGTGAAATGTGGGTTTGCTTTATGTGGGAATACATCGTGTGGATTGCAGAGCCAGAGATGCTCACAGCTTCCAACTCGTCCCAACACAAATATCGCCCTCTGCCTTTTGTCAAAAGAACTGCTGTCTTACCCCTCCCATGCGCTCCCTCTTGTTTCCATAGCGACGTTGGCGTGGGCCAATCGCAAGATGACAGCATCGTGGGGATGAAGCAGTCTAAACAGATCCCACCAGCTCTGCCTGTCAGTGGCAACCTCTCCTCCTCAAACCCAGACCTACTGCAGTCTCACCACCGCATCCTCGACTTCAACAACCAGCCTGGTGTGTATTTAGCTGCTGTGTGGACATGATGACAAAGACCGGGGAGATTGAGGCAATGACATCACAAGAAATGTCCAGTTTAACAAATCATTTAATCTCTTGAGTCTTAAAATCTTATTTTTCTTGAAATAAGTAGAAAAAAAATCTGCCATTTAGGGTGAGATAATTTCACTTGTTTTCAATACAGTTTCACTTGTTTCGAGAATTTCCTTCAAACAATTGATATCATTGGCATCAAGGCAAATCTCTCCACTAGTATCAGGATTAAATCACTTGATTCAGGGAAATTATAGAAACAATTGTATATGCCTTGCTGATTTGCAAGTGAAATGTTCTCTGGGCAGAGTTTCACTAGTTTTAAGAAATTTAAGATTTTAGGACTGAATACACAATTAAATTGCTTGTCACATTGATTATTTGGGGATTTTATAGAGTCGGTAGGAAGGCTAGCACAGATTTGGGCTTGCCATTTCAAATAATTAACACTGACTGATTAAATTGTCTCCCAAACTAGATTATTTAAGTTATTATTTAAATTTAGATTATAGATTATTTAAGTGGATGATATAATGATGATTTAATTCAGTACTGGAATAAAACGGACCTCAGATTTTCAGATTGTGCTATGGATCTTCCATAAAGAAAAAGTGATTATTCAAAAGGCTTATCATGAGGGTGCATTGACAACGGCCCTTCCTGTAGGATGTACTATCATAGAATAGTATCCATTCTGTCAGCCATGCAGAGCCAGTAGTATAAATGTGCTGTCTATATTTCTAATTTCATTAACTGTTATCCATCACACATTGTTTGTGTTCTTCCAGCCCCAGTCATACTGAGTAAGTATCTGCTCTGCTCTGCCCATGACTCTGCTTCTCCTCCTAGCCTAACCTCTACTCTCATATACTTTCTCTAAACCTGAAATGGGTTTCCATGCAGGCTCTAAAGAGTTAAAGTTTCTAACTGCCCTAACTAGCCTCACCTGGGGGTTTAAATCTAACTGGACTGATTACAGCACAGTCACGTCTTTGTCAACGCTGTCAGCCCCTCTGTCAACCGTTCTGCTCTGCTCAATTCTATGCCTCTCAAAAACTTTGTACATTAATTTTTAAAAACATTCATCAGCTGCTGTGTTTTTGCTGATGTAATATAGACACAGTAAATGACTGCTTGCATTCATGCTTGTGAACGTTGACTGAGTAAAGCTAACAGTATTGCATTGACTGCTGTCCTTTCAATTATCTGTGTTTTTGTAATGATTATTTGGGTCACATGATCTGGTGAGGGAGCTACTGTGTGTTTGTGGTCTAATTAATAAATGATGGGGAATGAGGTTTTACGGGGTGACATCACCAAGATGATGGTGTTTTTGTTCCAAGTTAGTGTGAAGGCTTTGGAAAGGCACTGTTTTTGGTAAATCTTGAACAAAACAAGATCAAAAATTACTTGGACGAAAATAAGCATTCTGTGTTTTCTGCTGTTCCCCAGACATGTCGGACCAGGTATTACGAGTGTTCAAGGCGGACCAGCAGTCTCGATACATCATGATCGGGAAGGACACCACGGCGAAGGAGGTGGTGGCTCAGGCCATCAGGGAGTTCGCCCTGACTGCAGCACCGGAAGCCTATTCACTGTGCGAGGTGTCTGTCACGCCGGAGGGTGTCATCAAACAGAGGCGGTTACCAGAGCAGCTTTCTAAACTGGCGGATAGGATTCAGCTGAGTGGCAGGTAAGATGGCGCACGGCCTTGATATCTACGTTGCGGTGTGCTAACCACCACCTCCTTTTGTTTGGGTAATTAGTTACGATCCATCAGGGTTTCTGAAAAGAGAGGCATATGTATCCAGTCCAATTAGGTAGATTTATTTAGATCATGTACAGATAAACAAATATACAATTTGCATGACTTGCAAAGACTGTAAATTTATAATAGTAATAATAATATGTTCGAAAAAGACTAGGTAGTGCACATTAATCAACCCCCCTTTTTCTCTGACTTATATAATATAGCCTAATTGCCATGATAGGCAATTGTGTGCATGTTAGCATCAACTGCATTCTCCTCTTATCATCAGATACTACCTGAAGAGCAACATGGAGACAGAGACGTTATGTTCGGACGAGGATGCCCAGGACCTTCTGCGGGAAGGCCAGATCTCCCTGTTGCAGCTCAGCACGGTGGAGGTGGCCACCCAGCTCTCCATGCGGGCTTTTGAGCTTTTCTGCGCCATCGAGCCCACCGAATATATCGACGACCTGTTCAAGCTGCGCTCCAAGACGGGCTCGGCCAGCCTCAAGCGCTTCGAGGAGGCCATCAACCACGAGACGTTCTGGGTGGCCACAGAGGTGACGCGGGAGCCCAACCAGCTCAAGCGCATGAAGACCATCAAGCACTTCATCAAGATCGCCCTGCACTGCCGCGAGTGCAAGAACTTCAACTCCATGTTTGCCATCATCAGGTGAGATAGTGAATTCTGCGCTGGCTTTACATACTGAATTTGCTTTTAGACAATAAATGGTATTGTATCTTGTTTAATATCTTATTATTCAATTCAGTTGTGTCTTTGCTTGTCATCTTAGTATAGCCGTTGTTTATTTTTTTCCTTTAGTTCATTTTGATGTGAGATGTTCTTACAAGTCCCTCTGGTTTTTGTCACACCTGCTCAAATTATTTCTTTTTTTGTCACATCTTAGCACTCTTTTTATCACTTGATTTCTAATTTTATCACTGTGCAAATAAACTGAACAAAGCCAGACAAAGCTGAGCTAAACTAAGACCATCCTTCCTTTACCATGGTAAATGTGTTCCTCCCCCCAGTGGTCTGAACCTGGCTCCAGTCTCCAGACTGAGGGGGACGTGGGAGAAGCTACCCAGTAAGTACGAGAAACTGTTCGGGGACCTGCAGGACCTCTTCGACCCCTCAAGGAACATGGCCAAGTACCGAAACGTCCTCAACAATCAGAACCTCCAGCCACCAATCATCCCCTTGTTCCCCGTCATCAAGAAGGACCTCACCTTCCTGCACGAAGGTAGATGCCGCTACAGGGCAAATCCACCCTAAAACAAAACCAACTTAATCCACTTATGAAGGGTTTCATTACAGAACACTATCCATTATCCATTTTGAGAAAATGCCTTTTGCCTGATATTCATTTCCCCATATAAGAACAAATACAGATGATCCCACCCCCAAAATGGTAGGATTTTGTAGACCAAGAACTTAAGATAGCCAGTAACTGAAATGGTATATGTCTTTTACTTTCATGTTGGCAGTCATTTGATAAGTCTGACACTTTTCTTAAAATGGTGGATATCTCCTTATGGAGTGAAACTCTTCATATGTTATTGGTCAGTTTTTTCACTGTGTATATGGATCTATAGGTAGTTAGTTTATTTCTGTTCTTTCTGTTGTCCTGGCTAGTAGCATTCACTCTCTCTCTCCCACATTCCTCAGGCAATGACTCTAAAGTGGACGGCCTAGTGAACTTTGAGAAGCTGAGGATGATTGCCAAAGAAATACGCCATGTCGGTCGCATGGCCTCCGTTAACATGGACCCGGCCCTCATGTTCCGGACCAGGTAAGGAACCTTCCGGAAGTGCAACCATACTCCAGACTAATAATCCTTCACCTTTCCTGTAGGTCCAGTCAGCACTCCACTGACTAACCAAACTCTGCGGGGTTAGTTCACATAGATTCGTTAAGATTTCTGCATCACGCTTTTTCTCAAGCAGCTGTTCCCCCCCGGCAACTGTTCCCCCTGGCAATCGTTTCCCCTGGCAACTGTTTCCCTATACACATCGTTGGCATAAGATGTGCACAGTGCTCCTGTGAAAGTGTGTCTTTGTCCTATGATGTCTCTTTTCCTGGCGTTGTTACCACTTGATTTCCTCTCATCTGTCTCTCACATGGGTGAAGTGCTTTGGTGAATTGCTTCTCTTTTGGTGATCTTGGTGGTCTCTCCTGTCCTAAGCTTGTCTCCTTCTCTCTTTCTCTCTCTACTCATCCACCCTTTGCCCCCATGCTTCTCTGTTCATGGCGCCCCCCTGTAGGAAGAAGAAATGGAGAAGTTTAGGGTAAGTTTGGTGACCCCACGACCTTTTGCGCTCCCTGCACCATGGCCTTTTTTTCTGCCAATTTGCGTGCTTCTTCTGAAACCTTGTTTCCATTAACCGGTTTGAGTTGACCCCTCCCACTAACACTGCCTGACCCTCACCAAATGGCATAGAACGAAACAAAGGTCACTTTTGCTAACATCATGCTGAAATATTTAACGTTCTGCAAAGACATCCTTAACATGTGACACCATTGTACTGTATGTGTCTGAATCTACCATAAATCAGACCTGTGCTTATGTGCCTCTCTCATTTCCAAATCAGTTCATACATCCTAAACATTCAGCAAATATTCATGATGATTGATTCAAGCTTTATATTAGCAAAGGTGACCATTTTTGATACGCTGTTTTACTTACAAAAGTGCATGCAGCTCACTCTTTGTTTGCCGTTTCAGTTTATCTGAATTTTCCACTCTTTGAGGTTATATCTGTATATCAAACCTCCAGACAGCCAGAGGCTCTTGATATGAAGTCATTGCAACAGCAGTATTTGTTTTTTATCATGCTTTACATAATTGTGGTCAAATGGGGCTGCATTGTGCATACAGAACATCTACTATGAAACATGCAGAACAGAGATAGTCACTGTCATTCAGAAGACACATTTTTTGGAACTGTCCTCATGCTGGCATGAGCACCATGTGGAAATGCAATCTGGCGTAAATATCAACTGATGAGCACATATGTGACTTCTCAATGACTAGTACTGTACTTAAGCCTGTTCTCTGAGTACTATTCAGCTGAGACCATGTGCAAACAAAACTTTTACTACTACCAACCCTGACTCAGGCCACAGAAATGTAAACTATGACCATGTGACACTAGTAAAAATCCCACCTTCTACTGCCCATGTTTCCTAACTGACTACAGCCCTCCTCCCTCCCCTCCCCTCCCCTCCCCTCCCCACCCCTCCCCTCATCCCTCATCCCTCCACCCTCCTGCTGTCTGGAATGCCTGGAATGTTCTGGAGCTGAGAGGAATGCCCAATGCTGCTCTCTGCATGTCTCAGTCGAAATACCACCCTGTCTACGTAGCCCAGTAGTACCACCTATACAGCTATCCTTGAACACAAGCATACACATGGCCTAAAACAACATATTGATGATGCTCTTCCTCCACCCTCTCTGTTTACCTGTCTGTGTCTGCATGTGCGTGCCTGCAAATGTGCGTTATTCTGTGTGTTTATACGTGTCTGCAAATGTGCATATTTCTGTGTGGTTGTGCATGTGTGCGACCAGGTCTCTAAGCCAGGGTAGCGCCAATGCGGCGGTGCTCGACGTCACCCAGACCGGCGGGCACAAGAAGCGCGTGCGACGCAGCTCCTTCCTGAACGCCAAGAAGCTTTACGAGGACGCCCAGATGGCCAGGAAGGTCAAACAGTACCTGTCCAACCTCAGCCTGGAGACGAACGAGGAGAGCCTGCAGACATTCTCACTACAGTGTGAACCCTCCATCAGCACACGTGAGTTGGTGAAATAGCTTGGCACACATAAATTAGATAACATATGTGAATATGAGACATATGATAAACTCATACAGTTCATCTGTGATTGCAGAGAAATCATGTCATGAAATATTTAAAATTGAGAGTTTAGACAACAGTCAGTCACATGTCACATGTACACATGTACACATTACCCCAGAGGAATCAGAGCATACAGGCAGCTAGGTCGGAACCACTGAAGAAGAAGAAGAAGAAGGGACTGTATTGCATAAGGACATATTGGCTGTAGCAGGGATTGATCCTGTGACTGAACCACTAGGCCACTCTGCCACCCTCAGTGCCAATTTATGGCCAAGTTATGACCATTATGGATCACCAGCTAATTAACCTGTTAAAAGCTTAAAAATATAAAATATAAATGTAACTTGGTAATGGCAAATGGCTGACTCTTATTCACCCATCTCAGTGCCCAAGAATGCCAGTGGGAAAAGACCAGACACTTCTCCAGTAGTGTCCAGAGCTGCCAGCCAACAGAGGGGCCAGCTGGCCAAAGGCAACCAGGCCCTCCAGGTCCCCGCCGTGGCCCTCTACCCATCCAGAAAGAAAGTGCCCGTCAAGGATCTGCCGCCTTTTGGTAAGATTAAGATCAAGAACTAGTACAGAGTTTGAATTATCAGAATTATTGGTTTTGGTATTGTAAAATGTCCAACAATAGCTGTCCTAGCTATAGTTGTGACTGAATTCTACTTGTCTTGACTGCTTATATTTCATTATTACTTTCATTATTTATTCATTATCTGTCCCTATACAAAGAGACCAAATACAAATAACACTGTTATTAATAATATTGTATAGAGGTGTTATAATGGAATAAGGGAAGAAGCCTGTATAAATCTTTCATGTTAAAATGTTCTGCCACATGCCACCATTACCTATTTTCTTGTCATCGTCCTTTATTTGCAGACAATAGAAAAGCCACCATGACACTCCCTTTCCTTTCTCTGTGACAGTGGTGCCACCTATTGGCTGTCTGGCAATGTGCAAATGCAAAAAACCCAGACAATGCAGCCTAGCATCCCAACACCCCACAGGGAATGGCAGCCTTGCTAATGCTAATTCTGCTCATCTGCCTGCAAATGTCCACAGGCACCAGTTCCCCCCAGTCTCTGAAGAAGATCCTGTCTCTGTCGGAGGAGGCGAGCGACAGGCACCGGAGGCAGCCAGAGGACACGGTGTCCAACGCCTCCTCCCAGCTCTCCTCCCCTCCCACCTCCCCCCAAAGCTCGCCCAAGAAGGGTAAGCCAATAATCCTCCCTCCGACACTCCTCTCCAAGCTCCTTCCCTCTTCGGCGTGTTGCAGACACCATCTGGTGGTTGCCAACAAGTATTACATTGTAATATGTCTACCTTTCAAACAGTACTGTGCTAACACACAGATATTCTTTTTCCAAAATAAGACTCACTCAAAGTATTTATTCCCCGTTGTCCCAGACCTTTAAAGTGCTTCATACCAAATTCAGCCACATATCCATAAAATGGTGTAGGTGTAACTATTGTGTAGGGGTAAAGTCTTGATCTGACTTAAGTCAGCTGGACATGTATCTCTCTAGCAGTGACTTCCAAATGATCACAAGGGCAATGACAACGGTTTGGCAAATTCCTGTAAAATGCTGCCAAAATCACACTGCCTCTCCCAAACTGGCAGCAGCACCTAGGCCACCCAACTCTCACACAGCTCCACTCCAGAAGGTATCGCTGTGCACTGAGCCTCCTGAGCCTCCTGTGACATCTTTGCCTCACTCAGTGTTGTGGACTCTGGCAGGCCACAGGGTCAGGAATGTGCCGTTCCCCTCTAAAACCACAGCAGCCACTGGTAAACTGAAACCAGCCTGGCTGTAGACAGAACTAATCTAAGCCTTAGGACCGGTCTTTTAAGTGGTAATCCACAAGATTCTTGTTGTTTGATTTTGGCAACATCTTTGGTGCTAAGTGGTCATCGCTGTAGTGTTTCGGCACTGCGCTTCGCAGAGATCACAGGCAATCAAGTAGCGCTACAAGTGATATGATGTCTTTTTTTTCCATGGGATTTTCTGTTGATGAAGTTTGCGTTTCTGTAGGTGGCGCTGTTCTCTTTGTCTGTTCAGCCCTGGTGGCTATTGCTGCTCATGCCAACTACCCAGTTCTTCTTCTGTTCATTCCAAACAAACCACTGTTACTGCTTCCAGTAACGTAAAACGTATCACTCGTGCACCAGAAGATTTTTCTCTAGACCTACCTGACAACTGGGGATAGGTTGAATCACTATTGTGTTATATCAATCCACAAACGGAAGCAACATGTTTGCTGACTGATATAACACAAAGTAGCAAAACGGAAATTTTTATATAAAAATGTCAGGATTTATTACTTTAACACACTAGTTTGACCAGTTTGATATCGACTTTCTGCTGTATAAATATTAAGACTGGTCTGATTTGAGCCAGAAAGGTTCACTTAAACCTCAGTGGCAAGTATCAAAAATGTATCAAATTGCTCTAAAGGCTGTCATGGGTTGATGCGTTTCCCCTCTTGCCTTAGTTTAATTGCTACTGTGTCACCCAGTCGTGGCTAGTCCTGACAGTCACATCAATACACACTCACACCCGTTTCCTCTGACTCCTGCCTGCTCCACTCACATATAGTCTGTCTGAATAGTGTTTAAGCTTCCTACACATTTTCATTTAAAACCTTTTCCAGACTTACATTTCTGGACTGGAGGTTATCAGTGTGATTTATGTTGATAGTGGCTGGGAAATATGACCACTTGGCTATTACACTCCATAGCTGAGCTGCAACAAATGCCTCAATATGTGAAATGACAGACGCCTATAACTAGGAAAAATGTGTAGTAATGGACTGTAAAAAAAAAAAAAAAGGATCCATACTTTTTCAGACTTTGTTGTGTAATTCCCAATCCCTATAAGACCTGGAAGTAATCAAATGTATCATCCAAACTTTTCCTTAGTCTCCAGACCTGCGTTGAAAGCCTGACTGTCGTAGCAGTCTGCTGTTTCAGTCAAGTCAGTAAGAATCTAATGCACGCATCTGAAAAGTGCTGGTTGGCTAACTTGGAAATAGTGCTCTACAATTATCTCTGCGGTCTGTGTGGTGCCCCAGTTTAAAATGATTGTCCCCAGACTGCGATAAGAGACTTGAATTACAGATGATTTATGGTGGCCTAACACAAAATTCTAGAGTTTAAAAACTGGCCTGCTGCAAGCTGTCAGTCATTTTGATATTACACCCCCGGGACTGGAGTTTTGTGTGGGAATGTGGCTGAGTCATGCTCAGAATTTACAGGGGGCATCTTAGGGCTTTCTCATTCCTTTCTTTTTATGGATTTGTTTTGATGTAGTAGTGTATATACTAGATATTATTTTTTTTTCTTCTAATGATGTATCTGTAGGTCATACAGTAGATGTTAACGCTAATTTCCAAATTATCAGAATTAAAATTGCCTTTATATTAGCACTTACACTTTATTTTTACTACTTTCCACAGTAAAGACATCAAAACTGTGAAATAACACAAATGGAATTATGCAGCGACCAAAAGTAGCCACAAAGGCTTTGGAAAGAAATTCATACATAGGCATCAACTGCACTATTTATATTTGTCTAAGAAACAAATTTCAAGCATTTAAGCATAAGCCTTTAGATCAAAATGGATTTAAGATAATAAAAAACATAGTACATTCAATCAGATGTGTCCAAACTTTTGACTGGTAGTGTACCTTTTTTAGGCTCAGTGTCAGTACATTAATATACCCTCCATCCCCACTTCTTCTCCAGGCTACCCCAGGATGGGAGACGCCTACTCGGACTCGGGTCACAGTGAGATCTCCTCTCGCTCCAGCCTGGTCAGTAACTCCTCCTTCGACATGGCCCAGGAGGAGAGGAGGCTGCGTCACTCTGGAGGAGTCGGGGACCCCCACATCGGAGGGCCGCGGCTGGAACGACGAGCCACCACCGACCCTGACCAGTACAGCCTCGGGTAGGAACACTCAGTACTCAAACAAATAAGAGAGAATGCATGAAATTTGTTTCTTTATGATCCTTTTTTCTAATCTCATCTGCAAAAATCAAATTTTTCATTTCCTCTTATCATAATTTTTTATCATTCAGTGTTTTATCAGTGCAATTACTCATTAGTAGCTAGACTATAAAGACACTGCATATTTGCTGCAAAAATACATTTTGGCAGGTTCGCACGGACAAAAGGACACGTTTGCAAAAGTTGAATTCTTCACACACTGCACAACTGTTTGCAATTGGTCTAATATCACGTGATTGGTTGTGTCGCCTTGTGGAGAACCATCTTCATTTACTTTTCCAGTTCAATGCCTTTGTTTACATCTCTGTGCTCAACATCCCATGGTCAATTCTTCAAAAATGTATCATTTGGAGGCTCGGCTAGCTGTAGTTGTGACTGAATTGTACATCATATCTGGATGTAGGATATCTGCAGCCTTATGACCAATCAAACGGCTTCTAAATCCTCGTATTCCCTGAGCTGCCTTTGTCACTCTTTCATTACAGCTGTTGTTATTGTTCTCAGCATTTTTGTCACTGCTATTTCCAGTTTCTCTAAGGTATGGTTAATCCGTATACGCCCCCACTGCAGTGGAGTGTAACTAAAAGAACAATACGAAGCCACAGCAAGTGTTTGTATGCGGCACTGTGTTCGACTGTGTTTGCATTTTGGTCAAGTTCATCTCCGTTGTTGCTATACCACAGCCTTGACTCCCTGTATCTCAACTGTCTCTCCTTAGGTCCTATTCATCAATGCAGGACTGCCGGGGCCTTTACGCCGGCTGCCCCACGGTGCTCTCCTCACCCAGTTCAGAGGAGCTGACTCAGGATCAGGGTGATCGCGTCTCCCTGGACGCCGCAGACAGCGGCCGCGGCTCCTGGACTTCCTGCTCCTCCGGTTCCCACGACAACATCCAGACCATGCAGCAGGGACGCAGCTGGGAGACGCTGGCCTTTGGGGGAGGCGGAGGAGGCGGCGGCGGCATCGGAGGGCTCCCACCCGGGGGGCACGAGGCCTTACTAGGGGGGCCCGCCGGACTGTGGGCAGCCCAGGCCAGGGGGAGCTGGGCGTCGGCTAGCTCCTCCTCGTCCTCGGCGGCGTACTGGGGAGAGGACTCTGAAGGCGACACGGGCACCATCAAGAGGAGAGGAGGGAAGGACGTCAACGCCGACCCGGAGACAAGTAGCATCACGTCCACCGGGTCAGAGGAGGCCAAGCAGCACGGCCGGCCGTCCCCATCACCCATCACCGCTGGGGGGAAAGGCCTCATCTGTGAGTGACTGCTGCTTTAATTGCTGTCAAGTTTTTATTGGAAAAATATTTGGTCATTGGGATTGTGGGGAGTTTTTCTTCCACAACAGTGTATAGGTCATAACGCGAGTTCTGAAAGCCAGAAATTTGAGCACCTGGCAAAGTAATCGTTGAGTCATTAGTATTGATCAATAACCCTATCAAACCCCCCAGATATATTATGGTCATTTTGTGCTACGGGGCAGTAAAAACCGTTCCCCTTTTAAAGTTCGCCTGAAATGAACTCATTACTTTTACTTCTCTGGAAAACAGAGTGTCTTTCATGGTGACATCATGCTGCACTAGTAGGTGTAAATATAAATTTCTAACCAATAAAACCATCAGGTCCTGCCCCTCCGCACCCCTCCCATCAAATATAATTGCCTTTCTCACAACATATGTGAAAATCAATAAAAATATTTGAATAATAAAATTGCCTTTCTCTCCCTGACTCATACTCCATCGGTTTAGATTTTTGAATGATCCCTCACTGCATTATGCCCCGCCCCAACATCCTGTTTCAACAGGAATGCATCGAATCAAGGAAGTAAAAAGATGCCATTTCACGGGGTCTTTAACAGATATGATATAATATTCCAAAAACATTTTCAAGTGCCTTCATCATCACCTGCTATGTTGTATCTAACAGCCATTTCTCTTCCATCCCCACAGCGCGGAAGGAGAGCCGTTACCGTGAGCCTCCCCCGACTCCGCCCGGCTACACCGCCCTGACCATCTCTGACCTCGCTGAAGGACAGCACCCGGGGCCGCCGGCTCCCACGCCGACGGTAGCCCACTCGGGCCGCCGGCCACCAGACTACACCACGGCTCTGCAGCGCTCGCGCATGGTCACCCAGTCGCCTGACTCGCACCAGGCCCACCAGGGAGCCAAGCAGCGGGCGGGCGGCCTCCACCGCACGCGCTCGCCGGCCGAGGAGCAAGAGCCTGAGGAGGAAGAGGAGGGTGAGTCCTTGTCTTCCAAACTAGTCGCTCTGAGGAAGCCAAAGCCAGTGGCACAGCACACACCCGAGACCCCCAGACCATGAGAGTGTGTGTACGGGGGTTAACAGGCAGGGCCCCTCTCCCCGAGGCAGGTAAAGACTAATTTATCAGGTCCCCCTCCACTCCAATGAACCTGCATGTCAAAAGGAAAACACACACGTGGACTGAGACTGACCATTCCTTCACAAAACTCCCCACAACAGTAGCAGGATTGGGGCCCATTCCAAATTACAATTCTCTATCAATACTTACACAAATTTAAACTTAGACATGGGTATTTCTGAGTCATGAATTGAGAATTGTTAATTTGGAGTGGAGCCCTTTTACCTTTGACCCGCAACATGTCATCATGCATGAGTCATCCTGATTGGGACCAGAAACTCACCATTTCTACACCACCAGACATTTTGCTCTTCTCTCTCTCTTTTTCTCTCACTGTCACGCTCTCTGTGTCGAAATCGCATTCATCAGCAGGCACAGTGCTGTTAGGATCCGCTCACCCATACGTAGCTGCTCAATGCTTGAACACATGCACCTCCATTCTCCTGCACTAGCACGCACCTGACATGCCTAGAGTGACTTTGGATTGGGCCCGTATCACTGTAGCAGCACTTTTCATATATATCCGTTTGCCCAGTATTGCACAGAATGACCTAGATGTGTGTAGATGTCTGTCATGTAGTAAATAGATTGGTTAAAGTGATGATTTTTTTTGCATTTAGGTTTCAGTGCTTTTTATAAATTCTTATCAAGGCTGATATGGACGCTTCAAGCCATGGATCATAACCAGTTTAAAACACACAAAGGCAAAGCAAGCCCCTAAATAAATAAATCTATGTACCTTAAGTGGTTTTCAATCATGTGCCATTGTGACCCGTTCCAGCCAAACACAACAGCAGCTGAGTTCACTGATTAGTTCCTCCTCTCTGGTTGAAGGTGTGCCACGTTCATATCATATCGAATTAACCATAAATACAACCTACCGACTGGAAAAAAGAAAAAAACAAAACTGCATCAACTTCCTAGTGATAATTACAAGTAGGATAAATGGGACTTTTTTGTTGGCTCTGATATCTCCGACTTGGCGTCAGGAATTGCAGAAGTGTGTAAACACAAGCAGTAAACACTGCAGCGAATGGTTGAGCAGTCCAAGACAATAAAAATCTAAATTATCGCAATTGAGTCTACTTACAAAAACTGAGTAATGACTGCTGCACTTAGTTTATTTGGATTCAGTTATTCAACACGTGAACTCTTCCCAGTTGTAGCAAGGAGCTGTCATCCCGTTCTTACACTTCTTCCCATGTGACATGAACTTGGCATTAGTACTGAAATGAGCTGGTGTAGTGTTTGGTGTGTTTAGTGTTTGGACTTCGTCACGATGGTTTAAATTGAAAACCACATGATTGAAAACCGCTGGTGTAGAATTCTTAAGTGTCTGTGAATACTTGCTTCTTGTCAAACTTACTCTCAAAGTTTTTGGTTATCCTCTGTATGGTAAGTCTTCAGCTTCTTTCAGCTCCGCTTGCTCGTCCACTTCCATAGTAACCAATGATTTTCTTTCTCCCCTTTCTCTTTGCAGAGGATGAACAGGTGTCAGCGGTCTGAGAGACAAGACTGGATGTCCTTTTGCAGTAACTTGAAGCCCCCCTCACTTGGGGTGGGCAGGACTAAAGAGACTGACAGATAGACAGACCAATAGACTCATCATCAGTTACGTACGTGCCTGCCTCCTCCACCTGGCTCTCCCTCCTGATTGGTGGATTTCTCTGCTCGTCTCCCTCCCCTGCCTTAAAGCATCATGGGGGGTTGAATGACCCTGCATGCAAAAAATACTGTGAAGAAGAAGAAGAGGAGATGGAGAGAAGGTCAAAGACGATGACAAAATGCCTGGCACTTTGGAAAAAGACTACAAAAACCTAATTTGCGCTGGGGATTCCCCAGCCAGTGGCGCGCAACACACATACTGTACACACAAAACCACATAGATGTTGCCGTTAGCAACGGGCCCCGCCCACCCCAGACAAAATCCCAAGCCCACCTGTTAACACAACAGCATCATGACGTGTTGAGCTTCATCTGCACTTTCTCATTTTCTACTTTATAAAAAAACAAGATCAAAACAGACTATTGTTTAAAAACAGAGAGACCATGGTCGACCTGACTCTTAATTTTCAACTTCCCGCTAGATTTTTTTGTTGGGGGGTGGGTCTGTCTTTGAATAATTGCACTCTGGGGCCGAAAAGAGAAACCGAGTCAGCCCATTTCTCTGCCTGGACTAAAACAACCATCTGCTGTTGAGTGTTTTAACCGCAAATCCAGTATTATCTCATGTTTCACATGTGAAAGATTATTTAGTGTTGGTTCAAATCAAAGCTAGGAGGAGGGCTCAGTAGGGGAAACCAACATGCACACAATGTACTGACATATACACACACACACACATACACACACACACAATGTACCAATACATACACAAACACAATTCAGTTCTAAAAATGGCACTTTGAGCACAATCTTAGATGTTTCCAGACGTTTGGCCTGGACAGCAGTCTTCTTCGTCTACGGCGAGGAGGAGTCGGAGTTAACCATATCTGACATTACTGTCGTTTTACCTGGGAGCTTGTCTGGTTATATCAAATTCTTTTCATCATCCTATTGCTAGCTGTTGTATCAAATGTGAGCAGCAGCATCCTGTTTTTTATTACTATTCTGAAGGTAATATGAAAGAAGAAGCACAGAGGTGATTGACCACCCACTTTAAACTGAACAAACGTTTAGGTTTCCATCATGTTGGTCTCTACAGTGCATTAAAGCTACACTAGGCAATACACTAGGCCATCTTATCACACTAAATCACAAAGTGGGGCTGCAACAGAGAAGAGCGTCCCATCCTCCTATAGATTTGCCCTATTTTCTCAAATCAAAATCTGGTGTTGGGTATGGACACTGAAGGTGTTGAATCGAAACTTAAGAGTGAAATTTGCCTTTTGTTACTTTGGTTTCCTTTGGTATAAAGCATCACACACCGGCCGGGTTGGTAAACATGAGCGTGCTGTGTGCAGTTTACTGACGACATGTTACATGATTTCTGGGTGTTGAAGTTCAAACTTTAGTTGCCTCTCGCTGCCATTTGGAGCTGCCAGTGTGCAAAGTTGCCTAGTGTAGCTTTAAATATCCACCTTTACAAGTGATTTAATCTTGTATTGAGTCTTAAAATCATGTTTTTTCTCAACACAAATTAAAAATATTGCTTTTGTCCAAAGCGCCTTACCATGCCATGATTGCATACATTTTTGTGCATGGGTGGTCCCAGTACAAATCAACTTGTTTCAAGAATGTTCTTGAATGAATCAAGTGGAGTAATATTGATAATAGTGGAGTGATCTGCCTTATTTTAACATATTGTCCCCGATTTTTTTTTATTCAATTATTTCAAGACTCAGTACAAGATGAAGATTAACATGGGTGTTTTTTGCAGTGTGTCATCAGACGGTTCAGTGGTGCAGCGCAGTAGATCTCCTCCACTAGGCTCTCATGTTAACAGATAGAGCGACTCTGCACCTCTCACTCTGCTACTGTGCTTGTAGATTCATCCTCTTCATTACAGATGACAGAACTCTTTTCAACTGTTACAGATATCAGCTCAGTGGATGCTGTGTGTATATTACTAATGCCTGCATAGTGCATCCAGTTTTCCACAATATCTCGACATCAATGGAATTGACTGAAGAAAATGTTTTGATTTATGGTTGTTGTTTTTTGTTGTTTTTTTCCTTTGACTCCGGTGGAGAAGCTGATAAATATAAAAAATAATGAATTTTTCAAGGCTGCCAATCAGAATGATGAGAAATCAAATTGTGAAAAAGTCACTTTTGAGTCATTTTCTTTTTTTTTTTTCTTTTTTTTTTCTTCTATCACTGAGTCGCACTGATCACATTGATCAGTCTTGGAAACTATAGACTGAGAAAAAAAGATGAATGAGTGCAGTGTTTTCCACTGTGTTCTGTAACTACACACTAATAATTTCATGGGTTTTTTGTTATTGTAATTTTTTTGTAATGGCTGCAGATAGATTGTCGATAATGCGTTTGTAATACAGTGGTGACATGCATCATTCACTTTCATTGAATTCTTTGAAGATAATGTGCATATTAGCGGGCCGAGTCCTACTTCGAAAAACAAAAAGTTGCACAAAAATGTACAAGCGTAAAGATAAGTGTAGTAGGTAGAACTGCTACTCCGTTTGATGTGTGATGTCAGTGAGAAATGTACATTTAGCTGGTGATGACCTTTTTTTCCTCATTCTTTCTTGTACTACTTTGACCTGTATGTCTTTTAAAAAGACAATTGGTGGAGTATGTATCAGTTGTTTTTTTGTATTTTTAATACAATAATTGTAAATATTGGTTATATTTTTGTTCAAATGTACTATGTTTATGCCTCAACATCCAGTTTATATGAAGCTGGGAATCAATAAATACCGCATAAAGAATCAACACCTAGGTTTAAATGCACTTATTTTCTTTCCTCTGCATTTTGACGTCTTTCTTTTCAGATTCCTTTTTCCTTCAGAGATTTTTCCCAGACACCGTCTAGTGTTTGCACAAGTCATGGAAGCAACTTGAAATGTGTAACTCGTTCTTTTCTATCTGACAGCAGTGTGTCAGAATTAATAAAAAAATATCTAAGTCTCCCCTTGCTTTTATTAACTTGTTCTGTATTATCTTATTATCCAGAGCTGTGGGAATAGTGGAAGTCTCATCTCTCATTTGTCTTATCGTTTGCCATTTCATTTCACAAGACAATTTCATATCTCACAGTAACAATCCACCAAACAGGCCTAATACAAAAAATGCATTTGTCTCAAACTTACATTGTATAAACTGTAGGTAGTTGTTTTTAGAATCTTTGAATAAGATTTCATCATAATTGCCAAGGCCTACTGTATTCTATTTTTAATCACTTCAAGAAATATAAATGTGTGAGTAAAAAATGAAGAGCTGTATTCCAAAATGACAATATAATTACATCACAATGACAATTATAGATAGTACATAAGAAACTTAACTTTTTGGTTGTCAGATTGATTACACAATATACTCTATACCAGTGGTTCTCAACATGGGGTCCGGGGACCACCAGGGGTCCTTGAGGGGGTCCCCAGCAAATTGATGAATTGTTAAACTTCACCATTATTTCATTTACAAGAAGTTAACACCATTAGATAATGTAGAAGAAAGACTATTTTGATCATAGTTTCACTGTTATCTCTCTACCTACAATACAGATAGGCATGGAATTCTGCAAAATCATATCTAACAATAAAAATATTTTCAGATTTGGGTCAAATGGGGGTCCTTGGCCCTAATGTGGACTACATTAGGGGTCCTTGATATGAAAAAGGTTGAGAATCACTGCTCTATACTGTAGAGATAATGGATAATGAACTTCTGGTGACTTCTTTTTTTCAAAATGGACACAGAACATGTTCTGGTTGAATGAAACTTACAAAATGTACATGCATTTCATCTCTACTAGTATTTGTCTTTTCGTACCACAAGAGTGCGCTGTTCGACTGGAAATAATGACCAATGTCTGAACTGCCTTCATGATGCTGAAGTGAGGTTCTGTAAAGTCTCAGTAACAATATCATGACCATTAAAATCCAGACAAATGGCGATAAATTGTTTCTGACTGGGCTAAAAATATAGACAAATATTCTGAAGAACCTGCAAAATGAAGAAAATATTAATTTAGTGCTCTAATAATTTCTAGTATTCATTCCAGGATGAAAAAAAATGTGAAGAAGCTCATTGAACCCACAAGCGCCATGAAAAAAAAACAAAAAACTCCTCTCTCTATTACCATTATTATTAATGTTATTATTTGTTAATACCATAATGCCATCTATCACCTTCCTATTCCTCTCTGAGACAGGTTTGTATATGGAAATGCCTGTGGCTGTGGAGTTTGACATTCTGGCTGTAGCTTTGTTATGGTAGTAGACACCATATCACAACTAGACATTCCCAGTCCTCATGAATAATGCAAGCTGGATGGCCTTGGTTCCCTGAGCCAAGGGCCCCAATTTGTCACACTCTCCTAAAAATGATACACACTCCTATTACAAAAAAATGAGGAGCTGCCCTGACACACACACACACACATGCACACACTATCTTTACCAGCCTCGTAAATAAAGGCACAATATCTCTTTCACTGTCTGTCGCTGTTTCCCTCTCTCTTTTTCTCCCTCTCTCACATACAAAGAGAAACGCACTAGGATTTGACTGATGAAGCTGCATGTTGATAGCCAATATCTTGTGCCAATATTCTCTATTTTCTAATTTCACCATTTCCATGCCACAAAATAAAATTAAAAAACAACTACAAGGATTCAGTTTTCCCCCCAGAATTGTATTTTTTGCAGTGTGGAAAAGCCTCTGAAACAGCATTTAGACCATGGGACAGTAAATCTCTGCACTGAAACTCATGCAAATGCTCCTTAGTTTGGTTTGCAGCTCCTTCAGGCAGTTTTTTTCAGAGCTTCATGATCTTAACACCCTTGACACCTTGCTGTGAAATTTTAAAATACATGGATAGCAATGAGAAAACAAGCATTCTTTACTTCATTGCTGAAAAGCTTACTCTTTTGCAGATTTGTGTGTTGATGTTTTTTTACCCTGTAGCAGCAGTTATATAGACAGTATTTTCTCTAGATACTGATTTGCTGTTTGTTTTTCCTCTCACCTGAGAGTCAGAGGAGACTGATTGTTCCCGGCTAGATCTCTAAAAGTTTCTGTGGCTGTTATTGTCTAGATTTTTAAAGGGCCAATCGAGACTCAGAGTGTAGCACCGGCTGTGGCCCCACTGCCGTCTCTGTTCATGTTCACTTCATTTAAAAGCTGCTGTAACTAAGTTCAGGACGAAACAGAACAAATCCCCAGAAATTCAAACCAACATGAGGAACGACTCGCCTCCCACTCCTCCTAGTGAGTGACAGGAGGAGTGATTGACAGGACGGAGTCACGCCCTCTGCCTCAGATTTCTCCTCATTGGTTGGATGGATCTCCACACATTTCATTTTGAAAGGAGAATCGCAGAGGAATGGGGATACCGCTGTTTCTGAGATTCTGACAAATTATTCTGCTCGTCTTTGGCCACCAAACGTGGTGAAAAAAAATGCAAATCCATAAAAGTTAGTTACTGCAGCTTTGAGTGAAGAGTTTTCCATTCTCAAATTTCCTCAGCTGCTCTTAGTACGGCCAGAGATATGGCACTTGATTATAATGGGCTGTATAGCAATATTTTCATTCAGTAGTGGTGTGGCACCACAGCAAGAAAATGACAACAACTGCAAGAGAAAATTGCAGCATATAATTTTTCCTAATTTCCTTTTTAAACAAATACAAGTATAGCCCTAATGTTGACGAACCATGTTTTCATTATGATAAAGTATCTGACGGAAAAAATATTTCCACCACAGTCGCCTGCATTAGAGCGATAACTGTGATTGACACAGAGACAGATGTGGAACCAAAACTGAGAAATTACCCCCGAGCATCACTGCTGCATGAAATTACAGAGGAAACACTGCTGTAATCTGCGTCCGACAGTAAAGCCGCCCCCCCAGACTACAGTCAGAGGCTATTTGTTTACTACTGACTTGGCCCAGTCGCTGTGCCGTGCCCTCAGAGGCACCAGGGGGCACTCTTCACTATGAAATGCAGCCAAATGGACCGGTCCACTCTCTCCCTGGGCAACTGGCCTTATCAAGGGGTAGCAGGCAGCCAGTGGTCCTCTGTAGATAGCCGGCTGGTTATGTGTGTAAAGCCTGGGCCTAGAGTTGTCGACCGTGTTCAATCGAGGCGGCCGCGGGTCATATTATGGGACTGTCTGGATTCCTTTCATGGTAAATTGGATGAAGACAGCAGCACTAGAGCTGAGGGGAGTGGAGATGTCACAGCCGTTCAGCGGCCTGTGTCTGGACTCCACAGCTAGGCTGCTGGAGCCCAGGCACAGAATTCAGTTAAAAGCTGTCAAGAATCGAAGAATAATAATAAAATTTAAAAAAAAAAAAAGATTTAAAAAAAGAAAGCCATACAATCTTTTTCTGTCCAGGTGCTTTCCTGCTCAATTTGACATGGTGAGATACGCTGAAGGATGGAGGGAAATGACCAGCAGCTTAGAGCACATTTCATTCCCCTTTGTGTTGATTGAGGACAGCGTCCACGTTCCCCCATGGGTCATTACTGGACTGATGCTATTTCCGCCATCATCCAACACTGTTGCAGCAAGCCAGCAGTGCAATATCCGCATAAAGTTTTTTTAATTAGGTGCTTATCTGGGATTATTAGATTCTATGATTTTCTCAGATATTGTGAAATTGGCAACAACCCCTATTAGCCCATAAGTATCCTTGAAATATTTTTGATACCCACACCAGCTCTTAAAAAATTGATTTGTAGATACCTTACTTTGCTGGGTGAAAGCCCATATCATTATATAATACAGAGCGAATAATTTCCTCAGTGATATTTTGACTATCCCATCTGCTTTTCTAAATAGAATTTGCACAGATTCACAAGAACAAGAAGAAACTTTGAGTTCTCATTGTAAAAACACAACATTTTGGAGTGTATCAATATCTCTTGATACTTTATGATGCCTTAAAATCAGCACAGTGCCTATTTTTCGGCTTCCCAAACCAAACTACTCGGATCACCACCATTGCTATTATCTGGTATTGGCCGTTTGGTTATTTGCGAGAAAGGAACCATTTTCTTCTTTTCAGTTCCCTCGAGTCTGCTGCTCTGGCTCTCAAGTCCCCACTGTGTTAGATTAGTAGATACTGAAGGTCTGCTGCAGACAGAGCACCTGCAAATGTGCTGAGATAAGAAGAGGGAGACACCCTATAAACACAGGACAGAACCCCTCCACACATACTGTAGCACCCACATCACTTACACAACTCTCTGTTTCTCTCTTCCTCTCTTTTCTGCATCTATTCGTCTCTACGTCGCTGCATCTCTCTCTCTTTCTCTCTCTCTCTCTCTCTCTCTAATATATAATAATGTCAGTGTTTCTACTTCAGCTGTTCAAGTCAGGTCAATACTCAGAATTCATTTTCACATTATTACTATGGTAGCACAAATCTGAAGAGGCTTGTTTTTAGTTGCGTCAACATCTTTCTTTACAGTTATAGTGTCAAATAGCATTTTAAATATTTGTAAAGGTGTTTGCTTGAGTTAAGTTACATCCATCTCCATTCATATCATACTATATATCATCATCATCTATATAGCAAATTGTTCGTTGACGCATTGGCGTGTTCATCTGTGGAGGCATTATGAGCTATGTATGTATCTATGTATGTATGTATCTGTGTATGTATGTGTGTATGTATGTATCTATGTATGTATGTGTGTATGTATGTATCTATCTATCTATCTATCTATCTATCCATCCATCCATCCATCCATCTATTCTTTCTCTCCCTCCCTACTATCTCGGCACAAACGGCTCATATTGCTAGCAGTGTCTCAAAACACAAGAACACAGAAATCAATGCGGGCCGTCCTTCTGCCTCGGTGGAACCTGTCGCCCCATACAGTAATGACTCTCTCGTCATTCACGCTGCTTACAGGAGAAACCACAGAGCAGGAGAACATCCTTTCAGCGCTGCCATTTTTCATGTAGACTTCGCAGACAGAGACTGAAGGTCTGGCATTACTATTGATAAGCATCAGAGCCAAGTGCTGAATGTTCAAATGCCACGGCTCCTACGCAGGTCTGGAGAATAATGGGGAGTGAATTTGATCGTTTCCAGGTTTTGAAGAGGGGCAGCATGGTGGCTCAGTGGTTAGCATTGGCATTTAGTTACAGAAACATTTCTTGGAGGCAGAAATAATCTGACTGGCTGAGTTAAACTTCAATGGGAAGAAACAAGAAAACAGTTTTTTGGGGCCCAAGTTAGCTAACTGGCAAAGAAGGAACTCTGGTCAAAGTCTAAATAAAATCTAAATGACAATTACTTATTTTTTTTATTCATTTATGATCATGATATTCATTATGTTGGACGGTCAGGCTAGCAAGCGAGCTTACCAAGATAGCTACAGTATAAACTAGTATTGCTAAAACTTAGAAGCTCAGACTAACCTTGATAACTTAGTATGGCTAGTTTGCATTTTTTTCAGTAGCAGAGCGCTAGGCTTCATAATATTAGCTTCCTCCCCTTCTTCATTCTGTTTCAGTTTAACATTATTTTTCAGTCTAACATTATTTTGGCTCCACCCACTGAGGTTTAACTCAACCAATGAGATTGTTTCTGCCACAGAGCAGCTCTGCCCCTGAGGAATATTTGTAAAACTAAAACTCCAATCTGTTTAGCGATGTTGCCTCACAGCCAAGAGAACCTGGGTTCGATTCCAGCGCCGGGTCTTTTTGGCGTTTGCATGTCTTGGCACATGGCGGCTTTCCTCCGGGCGCTCCGGTTTCCTGCCACACTCCAAAGACATGCAGGTCAGCTGGATTGGAGAGTCTAAATTTACCACCGGTATGAATGTGTGTGTGTGTGTGTGTCTGTCTATCAGTGTTAGACTGGTGATGAACTGGCAACCTGTCCAGTGTGTTTCTCTGCCTTTTTGCCCAATGCATGCTGGGATAGGCTCCAGCCCTTGAGACCCTGAAAAGGATTAAGGGGTTAGAGACGAATGAAAGCTGTTGAAGAGTTGAGAAGCTGCACAAATAAATATCTGGAAAAGCATGAAAAAATGTTATTCAGTCCCAATACGCACATGAAAACACATTTTATGTAGTCCCACTGTCACATCATATTATGATATGCTGTTGTAAAGAATAATCTTGAGCGAAGTCATATGGCCTAGTTGACTGTTATATATTGCCCAGCTACTATCAACGCACATATTGAACACCAACACAAAAGCCTTATATTCAATCAAGACATTAAGTTCAGGAAACGTACAGAATTTTTGTAATGGAAAATGCGTGGGAAGCATGAAACTCAATAAATGACTCATTCCCTGCGTTCTGCTCCTTTTCATCGACCCTGAAGGATCCCATTTGATCACTATCCAAGCCGTAAATATAGCTGAGGGCCATGCTTTGAGATGCTTTGAATTCACATGACTCCTTTAAGTAAACAACCACCCATGGATTCACTTACACACTTGACTCAGAACAAGCCTAGTTGGCATGCACAGGAGAGGCTGACCCTTCATTTCAACTGCCTGCATTAGGTGAGTATGGTAACCTGCGATTAAAAGGTCACATCTTACCTCCACGACCCGCTGAGCAGAATGATAGTTTATAATGCAAGTCATGAAATGGTTTAAGCAATTTATTATGAGGTATATCATTGGATATATAGTCTATTGATATGCGTGAATTAGATATATGTTTGTTAGCACTGTATTCTACACAGCTTATAATATATGAATGGTTCATTATCCATTTTGGCAAAAAATGTTTTTAAGAATAATCAAAAGTAAAACGGTTATCACTGTCATCTAATGCCCAATTTCTCCATGGGAATCATTAAATTTTAATTTTATCTTATCTTAGAATGTCCATGTGCATTGTAAGACAATGTCTTTAATTTAGTAATAACTTCAATAATAATCCATAATGAGCTGACTTTCACATCACCATTTTATATGGGAAGGTGTCACATTTTAAAATACTGGCTAAGTCCTTTCAGACTGAGACTCTTCATATGTTACTGGTAGATGCTGAAACTGAATTGCACTCTTCAGTGTTACTGCCCGGTTGGCCAGGTTGCTGTGTCGGCCAGCTGGTGACAGTCATGAAAACCACGAGCTGACATTCACCTCCCTTCTGAACCCCTAATTGGCTATTAGGCCTAACTGGGTTCCAGGGGCCACAGTCGCTTCCCTCTCACATCACTTCTGACCTCTGATTGGTCAGCTCACCTCCATGGTGTCTGTTCCTCCCGTTTGACTCTGACAAGTCCCCACATCAGGGGTCCATTGATGCTGGTCAATACCTTGAACACGAGTCATGCAGGAATAAGTGGGGAAACCTGTCGAATCTCAGTTGTTTTCATTGTTTTCTATTGTTTTTTTTTTTTCTTGCTCTGTGGTTGAATGGGTAAATATTGATGGTTGTCAGTGCATTCTTGTTTGGTGGCATGAGGCAGCTGTGTGGAATGGCACTGCTTGTTAGGCATTTTAGCAACTGATTATGTAATAACTTGTCAAAATATAATTTCCCTCTAAATGAGACAAAAATATAATAAAACCTGTTAATATAATAAATTCCCACATTATGTAACATCACATTCTTACTTTAACTGGCCATTACTTTATAACAGGGTTAACAGATTTTTAACTGATGATGTAATAACAATACTATTGACTAACGATGTGTACCTTGTAAGAATAACAATGTAATAACTTTTATTACATTTTATTATTTATGATGTTATTAAACAATATGATTATTACATCACCAATATGCAGCTGTTATGACGTAATGATGATCAGATAATGTAGTAATATTACTACATGAATCCAGCAACTTTTTAGAGGGACATTTTCATGACATTTTGACAATTTATATGACTTTTTGTGAGAAGCCACGCCCACCGCCATGCCCCTTTTTGGCGAATCGGTGTGAAAAGTTAATCACTTTGTCTTTGCATCATGACCAATCTTTCCACTAGGTTTTGTGCAAATCCACTGCTAACTTTTTGAGATATCCTGCTAACAGACAAACAGACGAAACAGGGCGAAAACATAACCCCCCTCCAACTCTATTGGCGCAGGTAATAAAACAAGGGATAAAAAGTGATGGAGGTGTTCTTTTTTTAATGGCAGGCTTTCATTGAAGGCCCAGATCTAAAATGTATGTCCCACTACTGGATATGAGTATAGATTTCAGGATGAACAAAAGGTAAAATCACAGGTCAGACCATCAGAGAGTTCTTTCATGTTCATCAGTGTAGAAAGGCAGCCTGGTTCACCAGCTCAGTTCACATGGAGCGACTCTACAGACAGCCGGTTGTCACTGGTTTATAGTAAAACCCACAACATTCATCTGGGTCTCTTTCTTTACAACATAAAGCTGGCATTAGTTCTGCTACTATTTCTGTTTTCTCCCTGGACACCAAAACCACTGCAGCCGGGTTTAATTGTGAGCTTATTATCTGAGTTGTAGTTTGTGGCCATTTCAGCTGGATTGTAGTAGATTGGCCTCAAAAGGATGCACCACCAACTAATGAGCAAAAATATGAACCACTTAATGGGAAATATATTTAATCCATAGATGCTCTGATAATTAAACATGTATGACCCACCTTTAAACATATTTTTTAATCCCTCATCGATCCTTTCTCCTGGAAAAGTCACCTGCAATGGGTGGAAAAGAAAAATCCACCCAATAAGTAAAAACGGTTACAATGGATACCTCCATTTCAGTACTGCAGATTTAATATGGTACAACAATTTTGCAACAATTAAATGACCAGAAATACGTGTCAGTTAAGCTTGATTTTAGCAACGTTGATTTCATCTCCAGTTCCATTAAAAGGGTTTGCATAATCAATATTCAACATGTAAGGTAAGGTGGAATGGAAATTGCTTCTGAACCAAATCCTCATTATGCACCAATTTTATACTTCAAAAGCTTCACTTACAGATGGTCAATAATTCATCATTAACAGCGAGCTGTGACAGAGCACATCTGAATTTCATACACTTATCAAATTTATATAATGCACATAAATTTAAAAAAGTGCCGACTCATTGCACAATAGGGAGAGTAAAAGTTTGTTTAAAAGGTCATGGGGCTGCAGCTGGTTTTGTATGCACATAGTGATTTGAATATGCTGAAAATACTCCTGGAGTGATATACTTGTAGAGTAATGTGTGTAGTGAACTGAATGTCAGGTCCTGTAGTCTATGTAACCTGTGCAGCATGTACATGTTTTACTAAATTAGTCAGCGATGTGTTTCTACGCCTCTGTCGCCAAGACTAATTGTACTTGGCACATAGAGTCACTTTGATTCTTATGAGTCTGTGAACTGATGAATAAGGTTATGATTACCATACACAACGCCCTACATTTATGTTCCTTTCATTATCATTGACATTCCCAATCCTGTCTTTTCAGCGATGTATTAGTCACTGTTGTGTGCGGTGGAGTGCTGGGGAGGCAGCACCGTGGCGGGGGAGGCAGGCAGGATGAACACGCTGGCTCTGGACCGCCTGGAGGCTGCAGCAGAGGGGAGGACGAGGACTAAACTTATCTCCGTCTTAAACAACACCTCCCACCCCCTCCGTGGTGAGCCGATGCAGCTACAGACCACCTTCAGCCTCCGCCTCAGCACCCCAAGGTGCACCGCAGAGCGCTTTAGGTGCTCTTTTGTACTAACAGCTATCAGACGGCACAGTGCTTCATGTCCACACGGCCTCAGCCTGAGCCAAACGGGGGGGGAGCCGCCTGCACTGTCTACACAAACTTTGTGAAGTGGATACCTTTGCATTTGGGTTGCTCTATACTGCATTTGTTTGCAGAGTTTATATGTTTCAGTATACTGTATATACATTATGTACACTACTAGTCAAAAGTTTGGACGTACTGGATTGAATGTACTATGTTCTTCATTATCTTAAAGCCATTTTGATCTGAAGGCTTATGTTTAAATGCTTGAAATCTGCTTCTTAGACAAATATAAATAGTGAAGTTGATCCTATGTATGAATTTCTTTCCGCATCTTTTGCCTTTCCATCAAGGCAAAGCATGGCTACTTTAAAGAATCTAAAATATAAGGTATTTTTGATTTATTTAACACTTTTTTGGTCACTGCATAATTCTGTTTCTGTTATTTCATAGTTTGATGTCTTCACTGTTATTCTAAAATGTGGGAAATATAATAAAATTTAACAAAAAATGTGTTGTGTCCAAATTTTTGACTGGTGTACACATGTACGCATGATACCTCCATCCACAAATATGTTCAGATTATGTGCAGGATAATGAGAACAGACGTCAAACAGCACAGTTTGTCATGAGGCAGACAGGCAGTAATGCACATATCCAAATCTGTATGTTCTGTTATCAACATCTATAAAGTTTTTTTTACAACGTATGGCTCCCTGTAGATCTGTTAATGTGAATACAAGCACAATTTTGCACATCGTAGATCTTCATCATATGATGTAATATTCATATATTGTTTTTCTTCATATTTTCATATTCCTCTCACTTGTTATGTGTAAATATTTTTTTTTTTTAGAATTCTCACTTATTTCATACAGCATCTTTTTTTGTCTCAGTAAGTTTCACTGCTACTACTGCTGCTATTTTGCTCACCCTCTTAATGCTGCAGTACAAACTTTTTTCATACCTTTAACCACACATTTCTACTGATTATGTTCTAGTGTTGAAATTGTTGGTTGAGTAGGTTTCAACTCCCATTTGCACTATACTTTATACTCTATTTTTTCCTCGCTGTATCATTCTACTATCTGCAATGGCCCAGTGAGGATCACTAAAGTTTTATCTTATCTAATAAAATATAATATGATCACATAATAGCCGTTAATGAAAACCAGATTCTGTCTAGGGATGATCAGTTAGTAATGAGTACTGTAATACTTATCGGTCTGCTGCACAGGTGTCATGTGACCACTGACAAAGGAAGTGGAGGAGGATTAGTCGTGACAGCTTCCTGAAGAGAACCCGCCCATTTCCCCTGGAGAGCAGCCAATCAGCTCCTTCATATTAGTATTCCTGTCTCCTGCCCAGTGTCATTTCCACCAGCTGCCGATCAGATATCCAAATAGACGTGTGCATTTAAATGGTGTCTACTTGAGTTATCGTGAGCCATTAGAATCTGGACGGCCCGTTTCACACAACATTAAGCCAAATTCAGAAAACGTCACATGCGCAGCATGATCATCAGATTCAGTTATGTTTGATATTCTAGTGCGTGTTCCTGAAATGCTGAAGATAGCTTTTACTTAACCTGTAATGACACTAACAACTTCAGAATTACTACAGCCTGAAGCCAACATCTTTAGACACAGTCCTCTGAGCAATGTAAAAAAATAAATAGAAAGAAAATAATATAGCATGTGAAGTTGTTTGAAAGATATTTTCTTATGTATTACAGCAGTCAAGTTGCATCCATCTCTAGTCATCTAAAACTGTTTGATGATCTATTGGCTTGTTTAGTTTATTTATATACAGTGGCTTGTTCATCTGTGAATGCTTTATGAGTTGTTTTCACTGTGTGAGTCATGTCAAAACTAGAGATTATAACTAAATTGATGAGCTGTATTAAAGAATATTTTTATTGTGGTCTTCTGTCACTTCAGCTGTAATTAAATTTACCCCCTGAAGCTAATATAACTATGTCCCTAATTTAATCTATCTATCTATCTATCTATCTATCTATCTATCTATCTATCTATCTAATTATAGAGGACTGAGGAAGCTCTGAGCCTGACAAATAGATCAGAATGAAAATATTTAACATAAACAGCTTTTTTTCTGTTACTTAAACCTGAAAAAAATGAATCACCATGTAGCAGTGGATCTCCAGACCTGGTGGAACTTGTTTTGTGTTGTTAAATGTTAAGTTATGGCAAAGACAAAACACCAGCAGGCTAGGCGCTACAAGTATAACACGCTTGTGAAGCCTGCATGTTAGAACAGAAACCATGTGAATCTCTGTCTCGTTTTCTCCTTTGGACTGCGCAGAGGGATGAAGGGAAGAGGGGGCGGTTATTGTTTAGTTTGAGAGCAGCCTCGCGGCAAAATAGAAGCTTTGGAGCACGCCACAATGTTTTGCAGCCATAATAACGGATACCAGGTGGAACCCCACTCTCTCTCAGCAGTCCTCCTGTTGAGCACTCTCAGAATTAAAAGAAAATAAACATTTAGGAATCAAAAAAAAAAAGTGTTACCTTAGCTGTTATAGCACTCAACACCCTGCAGCTCTTAGCACAATGGGACAACATTATTAAACATAATTACACTTGTTCATGAAGCCGGAATTTTGTCTTTAATTCTTGCAACACAATTGCCGATCACAAAAAAAATAAAATGGTGAGATGTCCACAGGAGAAATTATCTTTGGTGCAATTGATACTGAAATTGGAAAGTTGAAGAATGAACCAAAATGTTGCAGTGTCTGATCTTATAGGAGCTTGCACAGGTTACATTTAGAGAGTGGATAGACAAGAGACAAGAGCTCCCAACATCAGTATTAGATGATTGGCTGATTTGGTATGGAATTAAAGAAAGTATTCTCCTGCAGACTGTAAGGCTTCACACCCGTTAAAGTAGTTTCATATTTTTGTTTGTTCTCATATTTCTCTTCAGTGCCACAATAAGGCTGTGTTCGCATGAGCATTTGTGATATGTCAAAAAACTGACAATATTCCATTAAATGAGATCTATGCATTGATGGATGACATGGTGCATGAAAATATCGCCAAACATCAAAGTTGAAACTAGTTTAACTTTTTTTTACGGAGCGGAGGTAAACACCATCCGCTAATGGACTTCATCAGCCAATGAAATGTGCACAGACTGTTTCAAAAGGTTTCGAGAGACAGCCACAGCAACGCAGCCTAGGTGGCTTGCAGCGCATACTTGTCTGTGAATGTGACGGAGGCCAAATGTCCCATGTGAACGACACTTAAATCCACTGGAACGAACAGCATGTTTCTCCTCCAGCTTCACTCATTAACAGTCAATAGGTTGCAGCTGTTTAAATAGGGTATATTGACAGAAATGATGCGACTCTTCAATTTCTAATCAAATAATGGAACGGATGAAAAAGCAATGAAGTGACAGCGGTAATGGAACACGTCTGAAGCCTTTTAGTGTGTAGTGGAATAATTTTAATGCTGTATGGATGATTGGTCCTCACATTTCTTATTTAAAATGAGTAACATTAGCCATTGGTTTCAAAATTTTTCCAGTTTGTGATGAAATTTTAACATTAAACTGAGAAATCTTGTAGCTCCTAATGTTAAGTGGTTTCCATGAGAGCAAAGATCCTTGACTGTAAAAGTTGGGTCTCAAGGTGAGTGCGTGTGTGTGTGTGTGTGTGTGTGTGTGTGTGTGTGTGTGTGTGTGTAGGTGTGTGTAGGTGTGTGTAGTACGTTTTGGGTGACCCTAATCAAAATTTGAATTACCTGTACTGCTGCCCACCCGCTTCTACAACCCATACCCTGAGGCCAAATAGTCATAAATGCAACTCACTGCTGTAACCCTGCTCTATAATGTCAGTAATAATCTAATTAATAGTGTATAGGACTCCCAGATGAAGGACAGGATCTTACAGTTGGTCATAAACAGATTTTTAAGCTCTTATTCTAAAGACATTTTGAGATACCATCTGGAACAGTGATCAAGAAAAAAAACATTTCTTGAATATTGTCATTACTAGAGTTAGATAAGAAATAGCTGATGGCGTACTTATTATTTTAGGGTTGATTATAACCTTTGAATTTTTCAGCATTTCACATCCTATAATGGCTACTTGGACCTGTGTAGCTCGATATTTGACTTAATTAGCTTGGGCTGCCTGTGGTGTGTTTAAGTGCGGGAGAGAAACTTTATCCCAATGCACCAGTACTGCTCAGTACCTGTAACCTAAATTTGGAAATGGATCTACCCACAGAATTTGAATGGATAGAACAGTCTTTCCACTGTTTTCTATGGTATTTTGGCTGGAACACCAAAAAATGGCGTCTATGGTTGGTTTCTATGGTGACAACGGAAGTTTGGCCATTAAGGCCATAAAGTGTGTCACATCAGCTACCACACATCGTGAGTGGGTTAGCTTTGTGTTGTTACAAGATGAACATTTAATGAATAAAATGTGACGACTTACCAACAGTAAACCCAACCGGTCCAAAAATCCTTGAGTAGCCCCCCGCTGACAGCAAAGCGACAGAGATAGCGCAATGACAGTTTTCCACTGCTTCGTCCTTGCTGCGACTTGCCGTAAGTTGGTTTATACGGAAGCTAAGCCAACGGTACCATGGAAGTTTTATGTAGGAACGGTACACATAAAAATGGCTGCCGCTCTGACCGTCCAGGAGCGTTGATTAGAATGGAAAAGACCGATCTATCCATTCAAATTCTGTGGATCTACCTCATCAAATTATTCACTTTTGCATACGTTTACATATGTGTATATATATATATATGTATATACTTTTTTATATATATACATATTTGTACATAGTAGTTAAATGTTTAGGTTTACCTTGTCCTTGTTTTTAGTATTTTATTCTGTGTAAGTACATCGAGAGCAACGAAAAACCGGAGTCAAATTCGTTGTATGTGTACATACTTGGCCAATAAAGCTGATTCTGATTCTGATTCTGATTTTGCCTGTAACTTTACTGAACTGGCCTACACCCACACAACAATAGTCTTTTTCAGGTATCTTGAGCTAGGTTGTTATATATTTAGCCATTATCTGTGCTCAACCAGCTCTCCAGTGGACCTCCATGATGGTGCCAGACATGGCTATGTTACTAGATTTGTGACACAATTGCAAAGCCTCAGTTATAGTTATGGGACAGTATAGTAGCACCTTTTGGACTTCCATTGGAATACTGAATGAGTGCGGTTTTGCAACTCTCTGAAATGCAGATTAAGCCTATGTGTTGTGGACATGAATTATGTCAACTTTACATTCCTCCATCACAAATTGAATTAAGTGACAATAACATGAATTGGACAACCCTAACCCCTAACCCTAACCCATTTTCAAGTTTGTCACATGAAAAGGTGAGGTAATGAGGCAAGCAACCCTAAACCTAACCCTAACAACTTTGGTCCATCTTAGGATAAGGTTTTGGTCATGACTAAATAAAAAAAATACTTTGGCTAAATATTAAAACTTAACTCACAGTAGAAAACCTATAGACCTTTTTCACAGCAGCCATTTTGACGTGTCATAGCAGGGTCAACACAGGTGTAGCTGATAACATTAATGATGGTTCCATTCCATTGAGGTGTTCCAGTGCCATTCCAATGAGCCAGCATGCACAATACCAGGGGCCCCAACACTGGAACACCTCAATGGAATGGAACCGTCATTAATGTTATCAGTTACACCTGTGTTTACCCTGCTATGACACGTCAAAACGGCTGCTGTGAAAAAGGTCTATTAGGATGAGCTGGGAATTGAACCCAGCTAGTTGGAGTTGAAGGCAGATGTGTGCGCCCATCCACCTTTACCTTCCACTGTGCTACTTGAATGTCAGGCCACTACCTGTTTCTTGTCATGCCTCCTTCACATAATAGCTACTTTATTAGTGGGAAAACATATTTCTGTCACTTTTCATACTCAGAGCATGTATTTGCATTTTAGGACGTTGTGCTCATTTCACAAAATTTCGGGAGACCATGCTCTCTCCGTCCTGTTTGTGAATGCAAAAACCAGCATGTAAACCTGCCACCACCCTTTGAAAGAAGGACAGCACTAAATATGTTTTGGTGCCTTGACCAGCACAATGCTGTCATACCCATACTGAACCGAACAAAACACAGTAGAAAAACACACCACACTCTGCCAGTATGGGTACGGCACACTATGCTTAAGATGTGGGAAAAAAGCATATTGGTCTTTACTGGTGCTGCCAAGTGTGACAATTATACTGTATGTGCAAATTACACAGAACGGGAGAGTGTGTAAAGGGGCCCATTAGTTCTTATGAAGTGTTTTCTTTGCATTTAGCTCAGTATGTCCAGCTGACAGCCCCCCATGGCAATAGCTTGTATGTGTTTTTTTTTCTGCAGTTTGTTTTTGCTGGCTAAAGGAAAACGCTCAGCTTCATTAGCAGAATGCTTAGAAAACTCCCTTGGCAGGTCCCTTTCTCACCATATTTCATAATCCAATCAAAGTGATGCTATTGGAGCTGAGAGTAGCCCCAAGGAGCTGAATACAGTAGAAACTATAAGCTTGTCTTTACCAAGAGATGCAGTGATGATGCACTGTATGCACATTACACTGGCATGTGGAAAATTATGATATGGTATATGGAAACATTCTCCATATGCAATCACACCAAAACCTCAACTTCCTACACTTAATACCCATTATTTCATGTGACAAATACTTGAAAAATGCAATTACTTGTCTAAGTTTCCAAGTGAAAAGAAAACTCAAAATAATATTATAATCAATCTCAAATTAAAACAGAAAAATATGGTGTCTGGTATACACACCCTTGTTTCATTTGTGTTATTGGGGTAAATTCTGTCACTGGCAAATACTCGGGCTTCATATTTGATGAATTTAATGAATGTTTTCCGTTCAAAATTGCTGTCATTTTTTCTAACAAAGCTGATATCATTGTCCCTTCAATGCATCGCAGTCAGATTTTAGGCTGTAAGGATTGCATTGGAATCCATTTCCTTCTGTTTTAATGAAAAATAAATTACAGGCTGCATTTTTGCTTGAATTTGTCCTATTCAGTTTCTCCATTTACTTCCATGGTAAACATAAAAAGAATGTCAGTGAATGTGCACTGTATAACTTTTCACTCATGGTAGTGGGAGGGTGATGATTTAGCTTATGAATCTGATGTTGACAGACCCAAACCATCTGGTGATGCCCATCTTACATCACTAACGATGTGCCCAAATGGATCAGGCTGTACAAGTAGGCTGGCATTCAGTCAGTAGACAAACAGGTATTTATTAAGCAAAGTGTTTTGTTTGTTTTTTCAGCTTTGGCTTCATTGCTTAATCACCTCTCTGTTTTACATTACCCATTGACCATTTCCAATAACACAGATTTATAGTTACAGTTTGTGGCAGGGTCTCTTTAATTGAAAAATCATTTGCTGATGACAAAAATAACTGTTAAAAATAACTGGTGCCATATTCAGTGGCAACGCTGCTTTAAACACAAACTATGGAATAAAGCTTCACAGCTACATCAATTTTAGAGCAAACTGCATTGTTCCCACTCAGAATATTGATTAAAATGCTATTGATCCAGACACTTACTTCCATTCCAAGTTATTACCTCAAAATACCAAGAAAGCTGTAGAAAGCCAAAAGGGATTGTGGCTTTTGAATGACATCGGTGTCTACCAATGTGTGTGGAGTTTCAAGTTGAGTATGGATATGAATTGACACACGACTGTTATTCAACAACATTGAATAACAGTCTAGTTGTGTCTGAAGTAGCTGTGAAATGACAGAGAGATGAGTGATAAAGTCAATGCCACTGGGGTTTCCTCCAAATAAAGCTCACTAGAATTTCATTTTTATTTGCCCAATAAAACAGTTTTGTTCCAAAACAGAGTGTGGACCAGAAAGTGAGTCAGTGAGCCAGGAGTCTCAGCACCTGGTGAAGTAATTGTTGTGTCATTGTATTGATCAACAACCCTATCAACACCCTACAGATAAGTTATGGTCATTTTGTGCTATGTGGCAGTGGAAATCTTACTTATTGCCCCCTTGAAGAAAAATTCTTTCAATAGAATCCTATGACTTCATTAATCTCTGAAATTTTCAATACACAGTATTGATCTTAAAAGTTTACTTAGCAATGCCTTTTTCTTTTTCAGAACTCCTAGTTGATCAAATTGTGTGCCCTAACCCTGTGTATATATAGATACAGAATGGTGATGATACATTTCCTCATGTAACTGGAGCCCTAAACATCAGATTGAAACAATAAAACAATAAAATAATGTGTCAAATTGATACTTTTTATTGTTTTTTTTGTTTTTTTATAATTGTGACATTTCATATTGCAAATGTTTCACATTCTTTTTTGCCTCAGTAGATTCTACTGCAACTACAGCTGCTATTTTGCACACCCTCCTACTGCTGTAATCCATACTTATTTCCTACTCCCAGCCATACATTTCTACTTCATGTTTTAGTGTGGAATTTGATGGTTGAGTATGTTTAGATAACCCTCATTTATTTTCTATTTTTCTCTGCTGCATCCTATTACTACTTGTGACTGCAACGACCCAATTTCCCCGCAGGGATCGTTAAAGTCATTCAAGTTAACCTCAGAACATAAAACAGTAAGTATCATTACGACTCACTATTATGTTAATTTTATTTGGAAATAAGAAATGCAAGTGGGCTTATCATCCATGTGGCCCTATTGGGGGCTTCGTCTTTGAACCATTGCTAATGAGCGCCTCAGCATTTGTAATGTCCAGCATTCAAAGCTTGCGGCAAAAGCCAAAATAGGCGTTGACTCCAAAATGCAAAATGGCCGCCCATGGCTTGGTGGTTTGTTTTGCAAAGTGGAAAGCAGGAGTCCGCCCAATGAGGAGTGTGGGTAATTAGCCACTGGGGCACCAGCTGAAAGTCACGGTCTCCCTCAAAGCTGTCGTCTGTTGCATGCTGATAACATTGACATGTCCTCCTCGCTCACCGCATACTGCTGCATGCCAGACAATGGGAGGGGAGAAGAGAGGAATGGGAACTGGGAAGGAAAGAAAGGATGTGGAGGAAGACAGTGACGGATGAAGAGAGGGGTTGACCTTCGCTCATTAGCGGAGCGACCTTCCATAATCGATGAGTGCTGCTGCTGAAGACATGGTAGTGAAGCTGACCACACTCAGGCTTCTGATTCAGTTTTAAGAGACTTGGAGGGTCTTTATCACAAATGTTGGGTGTGTTTTCCATACATCATTATGGTTGAGACATGTTTGGATGTTCCAGTAGCATAGCAAAGCAATTGCAGTGCAAAAATGATGGAATGAGACTTGCATGTGAGTTATTATGGATAACGTAAGAAAAATAGAGTTAGAGAGGGCAAAAAATATTTTTCTTCATTGTCCTGGATTGGTCAGATTGTGGGACATACAGGAAATACAGTATTTGTAAAAACATTTTAAGGTGTCCAGGACCTCGTTGCCACCAGAAGTCAAATGATTGGACATTTGTTGTCTCTGACATATTTGCTTGCTACTGGACTGTATCATCTCTTGGCTAAATGGTGCATGAAAATGAGTATCAATATTCATCTCATAATGATCATCATTTCATTCATTTATATTCTCTGTGCTGGCCTCTCTGTGAACATAGACTAACCAGACAGCATTAATGTCTGACCTTGACACAGAATGCTACAGTAACAGAGAAAATATTAATAAATAATAAACAATAATACACTTTATTTATATAGCACTTAATCTATAAACAGAGTTTGCAATGTGCTCACAAACAGGTATAAAAACAAGGAATAGTAAAACATTTAGAGATAAAAATTGTGAAACACGTTAAAGTGGTTAAAAAAACAAGATCAGAAACAATACAAGAAAATCAAAACCATTTAATAAAAGCAAGTGTTTTGGCAAAAGCACAGACATCTGTTGTCTTGTGTCTAGACCTTGGGACAGTCAGAAGGGCCTGAGCATGTCTAGCTGCACTCCGGCTCATAAAAGACTAAAAGATGTGCGATGTGCCAGACCTCACTGTGCTTGAAACATGATCAATAAAATCTTAAATCAGCTCTAAATCTGGCAACCAGTGTCAAGATGCTAAACTCTGGCATACATGGTGTTTTTGTTTGGCACCAGTTAAAATCCTAGCTGCTGCTTGCTGAACAGGATGAGAGGGACTGCTGACTGAGGAGGAAATAGAAGGAGCTGCAGTCTAAACAAGAGATAAAATGACCTTTTCTGAATCTGTGGAGGATAAAAACAGCTTCATTTGTTTTGTTTCTCAATTTCAGGAAGCTGAACTGAACTATCCTCTCGAGTCGAGTCTCTGTCCTAAGCAGTCTATGGTTGTCATTTATCAATCATCTGCAATTCAGGGTAGCATTTTGGAAGGATTTTAAAATGCAGCTTTAAATGCCTGAATTTCACCAGACTAAAATACTGCATCTCTTATAACAAGATTTGCAAGGCACACACCCGTGTTTGGAACGACAACTAGCTTGCTGGCTGGCTAACATTAGCTTGGACTTGTCATGTGAGCTTTTAAAAAATTACAGCAAGCCAAGGTTAATATAAAGAAGTACAGTAAGCTGAGGTGGATCATAGGCCAGGAGCTTATCTCCTCTTCTGTACTGTGAAGCAACGTAGGCGTAGCAGTACAGCCCCCCAGACAAGATGCCAGTCCAACACAAGGAGTTACCCACAATCCATCTCATAATGCTGACTGCCAAGCACAGAGACAGTGCTCCTGTTTTTTATGACGTGATGACATATGGCCGGGGGTAGGGATGTCCCAGTCTCATTTTTTTCTCTACTGATCCGGGTTATTAAATATTGAGTATCTGCCGATAGGAGTACCGATCCAATATTTTTGTAGTGAATTGAAAAATTCATTTGTTTATTTCTTTAACCAATTAGTTTGCTGCACATCCTCCAACAATTGCTGCTAGGACAATTCTTCTGGGTTAAGATCTGTGAGAACTTCTTGTACTCCTTGAATGGTGTTTATTCAAGTTCCTGATTAAATTAATAGAATTAATAGTATTGTAGCAAGCTCTGCTGCTGCCACCTTTTGAAACACTTGCATTGCAAACATGAGGTTAAGTAATTCCAGACTGCAGACGTGACTGCTACCCAGTTGCTTTCCAACGAGGTGTCGCACCAACGTAAGTGGTGCACGATGCTTGTTTACTTTTTTGCCTCAATTTGCATAAATGGATCGTAGGGAGGACATTAAATAAATAAATAAATAAATGGATCACACGTTGATCAAACAACCTGTAGCTACTACCGATCTGTTTCTAACATTGGATATGTGATCAGGGCGTCCCTAGCCAGGGGTTCTGCTGAGGGGTGAAAAGGGGGAATATTTTCAGGCGGACACATAAGAGAAGGCCCTGAAGACATGGGAGGTAAAACTAGACTAAATTAAATGCATCAGGGTGGAGGGCCAGCTCTTCTAGCAGAGCTCCTGTATGTGGCAGTAATAAGCTGGGATTCAGACGCAGTTTCAAATCACCTTGGAGGATGCCTTGGAGGGGTGTCTTTGCAGGATCCTGCCTAGGGCTCTGAAAGTGCCAGCACCACCGCTGACCAAAGCACTCCCCCATCTCAAAGCACTGCCTGCAGCCCCAGACACTGTTAGGACCTGCGTAATCAAAGACTGATCAATCCATCCAGGCTTTCACACACACTGTCCCGGCCTCATTGGGTTGCTCTGCAATGTGTGGAACATCAACTAAATATGTCAACAGGAAGTATTTTAATGAGGTCAGAGAATGGAGGCATTACAGCAATTCTGTGACCTATTAGGTTTTTGAATTCTATTGGTATTTTGTTTGCCTTAGAAGGGTGCAGTGTCTAGCTGGGAGAATTGTACCAGGCACTTGAATCTATTGACCTCTGTCAAGACCCTAATAGCGCAGCTATAGGGAGAAGGGCTGGCAGTGAAACTACGCTGTTTACAGCAGTCACTAAACTCTCTAACTATATAGTCATTGTACATGCGCGCACACACACTCACTCACATTGCCTCTTTCTCTCTAGCCTTATGTCAAATGCCCTTGGCTAGCACATTTATTTTCCCCGACTACTGGAGTACAGGCACCCAGACACTCAGAAGTGTTTTGTATGTCCCTGAGTGATAGAAAAAGAAAGAGAGAACAAGCGAGAGAGGCAGAGAGAAAATGAAACAGAAAAGGAATGAGAGACAAAAGAACAAAAGCGAGAGACAGGGAGAATGAAAAGGAGAGAGAGAGCAAAAGAACAGGACAGACGAGATAGAAAAAGAGCATCAGAGACGAGAGGGAGGCGGGCGGGCGAGGAGGGTGGCCTGGCTGACCAGCTGGGCAGCTGGGAGGGTTTGGATCAGGACAGTTCTGACCGGAGCAGAGCAGCATGGGAAGCCAGCTGTTGTTCACCACCTGCCACCTTCCACAAAGGAACCAAACACTACAATGCACTGCTTGTCCCTCTTCGCCTCTCTACGCCCTAACAAATGTAAGCTAATAATCCAATTAGAGCACTAATTTGGGGATGCGGTCTTGTTAAAGCTGGGGAACTCATAACTTTGCGTGATAAATATGAAATGGGACAGTGAGAAATTTGCTGTTACAACCAGGATGGGAAATCAACTGAAACCACCTAATGACTGGTATTTTTTTAAAGATAATTTTTTGGCATTTTTGTTTCATTTTGATAATTGACAGTGAAGACAGACAGGAAAGATGGGAGAGGGAGAGAGAGAGAGAGAGAGAGGGGGGGGGGGGGGACTCCCAGATTCGAACACTGGAAGTCACAGGTGGGCAGCACGGTGGCTCAGTGGTTAGTACTGTGGTTAGTACTGTCGCCTGGTTGTGGGTTTGAATCTCCGCCCCGTTCTTTCCGTGTGGAGTTTGCATGTTCTCCCTATGGTAAATGATGTACTGTATGTAATCTAGTAAAATATATGACATAATATATGATGTATAGTATGTATATGATGTATATGAAGTATGTAACCTACATGACATAGTATAGGATGTGTATGTAGTATGTGTATATATATAATTTAGCATGTATATGACATGTACTGTATATGAAGCTATGTAAAGCCCTTTGAGACATGCTTGTGCTAAAGGGCTGTATAAATAAACAAGACTAGACTAGACTAGGTGTATAATTTGTGCTTTAGCCAACCTACTGGCCAGGATGCCCCAGTGCTGGCAAATTTGAGCTGTGCAGCACTGCGGCAGGTAACCAACCATTGTTCGGTCTTGTATCTAAGTTGATAGTGGATGCAAACCAAGGTTTGTGTTACCAGGTGTT
>NW_027280645.1:0-54191 GCF_046629955.1 Centroberyx affinis | reverse complement strand
TAGATGGTTATTACATAATGCACTGTATTATTACATTTTCATCATAAAAAAAAGTGAAACTCCCGCATTTTGTAATAACCACTGCAATATGTAATAATTTATTACAAAATGCGGGGAAATTTATTACAAAATGCAGGTGTTATTACATAATGAAGTGAAAATGTATTACATTTTGTCGAGTTATTACATAATGCGGTGTTATTACATATTTCGTTGTTACATGTGTCTCTTTTGGACAAGAGGGGTTGGGGGGAGGCTTGTGTAGGAGGAGGCAAGTTCTCCCAAATTCATGCCGGTTGCTAGAGGCTGCTAGAGTTTTTCTGCTTTTAGTTTTACTCACCACATTTCAAAAGAAAAATCTCTACCTTCTACTCACTACATTTTCAGACTCGTTACTCTCTGGAAATCAACTGGGTTTTTCTTTTTTTTTGGGGGGGGGGGGCAAATGTGATTGGCTGCTTGTACAGCAAAGTGACACCAAAAAGGAGGGAATGGAACAGAGAGAGAGAGCAACGTGAAGAAGAGAGAAGCAAGGAGAAGAGAATTAACGTTAGTGATTTGAGCTGCAGACTCTTTCTCATCTGGGATTCAGATGCATAGAGAACCCGTTTAATACATTAGAAATGCCTTTTTTTTTATACTTAAATGCCTTTTTTATACTTAAATTTTACATGTAAATTTAAGACCATGTACTTTTCTACTTCAGCTTTATTTTCAGATGAGTATTCACACTTCTACTTGAGTAAGGGATTTGCCTCTGCTTCATGTCCCTTTAAGGACACTCTCTTTCCACCCTCTCTGTTGGGTCACAGTAATGCTTATCTTTGCATATATCCCTCTAATACACACACATTATACATATTTCACCAGAGGGGTGCAGAGGAATATTGCCTGCCGTGGCGATGGAAATGTCACGTGGTCCGAATGTCATTTCAGAGACTTCCCACCCGGGTCTGTAAATTTGGCGGACTGGCCCTTTAACGTGATCAGCCCGGAGGTAAGTCTTACCCACAGGAGGGAGGCCCAACCTGCGCTCTGCTCAGCGTTTGATCGCCGCGGTTTCTCTGTAGCAATATAAATCTCTTTCATCACATGACCTCAAAGCCACAGATCAAATGTAAGCGTGTGGAGTGTGAGCACTAATCATCACCTCCACTGATCAGGTTATCCGCGCACGTACGCCAGCGGAGCGGGAGCCGTTCAGCAGCTACAGAATGTTTCAGGGGTGTTTTATAAACATGTGAAATATCTACAAAATGACAACAGCTTCAAACAGCCTCCTGTGATCAAAGACGTGCTGACATGCGTGTGTGTGCTCTACAGAACGCTTCACACACACTGAAACATGTAGCATATAGAAAACACTGACTGTGAAAGCTGTGATCAAACCCTCAAGATCTCACTGATCTGATCAATTCATGCAATTCACCCAGGAAGATTTTTCTTCTGCAGTCACTGCGGTACAAGTAGTGGATCTATCCATCTATATATGATATGTGTGCATATTAGGATGGAAATTAGATGAACACACTACTTTGAATGAAAGTCTTAAAGCTGCTATATGTAGCATTTTCACTTAAATATACTGTATCATTACCATATTAATAATAAAAAAAAAAAAGACCATTGGCAATAAGATTGGCAGGTTCTACACTGCATTCTACATTTTATAAACCATTTACCAAAGAAGCTCTTTCCTCTTTGTGACAGGAGGCAAGAGGGTTTATGGGAAATGCAGTCTTCATTTTGAGAATCTCTTGCATTGGCGTGTGATAGAGGCTACCAATCCTTCCAACCGCAGTCTCATTTGTTCACAGTAATTATACCAAGTTATCACAATTATTTTGACAATGATATATTGATGATTAAAAAGAAGAAGAGAAGAAGAAGATTGATAATGCTACTCATAGCGCCTTTATCATCATCACTTCATAACAACAAAAGAAATCTGAAAGACCTGAGTGCAATGCAAACTGGGAAAAAAAGAGAAGACTGATGAACTTGTCTACAGTGCTGCAGCTCAGGATCCACCAGCCTGTCTGTGTGTTTATATAGATGTACTTAAGCCTTTTTTGGCGTATGGATATGTATATATTTCATTTCATGTGTGCAGGTGCATGGATTAGTGTGTGTTTGAATGTGTATACACTACACAGTATGTACTATATATATAAGAGGTCTGTAGTGTGTGTGTGTGTGTGTGTGGGGGGGGGGATAGTTTCCATCCCCAGACTGTCAGGCTGCTTAACAAAGCACACTAATCACTTTATTTCTGCATGCTATATGTCCTTTTTAGTGTGTTTTATCTGTTGGTAATCTAATTCCGTTGATGATGTCGTTGCTCATATCTTATCACTGCTGCCCCTTCAGCACTTTCTCTTACACTGTAGAGTGAGCAGCTGCAAGAAAGCGTTTCATTACACGTTATGCATCGTACATTTTCTGTGTATGGGACAAACCTGAACTTGTTTGGGTGGGACTCTTACTTCATGGGTCAAAAGTGTGTGATTTTGTAACATAACAAGCCATTTGGTGGACCCTTTTTATCCAAAGCACTTTACAGTACCAAGAGTACATACACTTAGTGTGGGTGTCTCCAGTAGGATTCAAACCATGAACCACAGAAGCATTAGTGCTCTACCAATTGAGCTATGCAGGTGTGCAGGCACTTGCATGTGTGTGTGTGTGTGTGTGTGTGTTTCTAAGTGAGGTTGTGTCTAAATTCCAGTCTATACAGATTTTTATTTTCAGGATAAAACCCCTTGAGATGTACCATCTCGTTTTCGAGGGGGTCCTGACAAAAGACAAAATAAAATATACACAACATAAGATACAACGCAATATGCAACAAATAACAGACATGCTTACAGTTACAATTAGACTAGGTCTAATTATAAAAGGACAAAATCAAACACACACACGCACGCACCATGCACACACCAAGAAATCTAGACACCCACACCCGTATTATAACAGTATAACAGTCTGTTAATTTGTACCCCTGGGTGTGTGTAGGTTTGTGTGATTCTGTGAGGCGTTGACCTCTTTTAATTTACCTCAACATCCACCGGGCTGTTTAGTGAAATGTGTTTATGTCAAACGAGTTCAGAATCAATGGACGTATCGGCCTTAACTGACAAGATATTACAGTAACACATGGCCCATACATCTGTTCAGTGGGAGAACATGTGACACTTGTATTCGTAAAGGCCCTGGAGACTTCCTGTTGGAGCAGAACACTGACCTACATCTCTGTAATGGTAGGTGTGTGTGTGTGTGTGTGTGAGACAGAGAGAGAGAGCAAGAGGGAGAGAGAGAGGTATGAGTCTGTATGTAAGTATATAATATGTATATTAGTATTTTGAAATACAAAAATACTGCTTCCAAAAGTATCTATATACAAAATACATTCTTTTTTTTACAATTCCAGCCAAACACAAATTACAAAATAGACCAAAATAATTAAATACATATTTAAATGCATTTCATTTAAATACTGCCCATCTCTGACAGCAGGACATCGCTGTTCTGTTCTGAGCCTTTAGCCCATACAACAGTTTCTTCATGCTTCTTTCCTCTTTATTTCTTTGTTCTTCTTTCAAGGTTAGATGCTGTCTTTTATTTTTTATCTCACTTGCACAACCTGCAAATGTTCCTCTTCACTCTGTTTTACCGTTTTAAACGTGCAGATAAAATAAACTAAGTTCAGATTGAAACTGCAATGAGCAAGCTTTGGGAATAGCACTGAAAGCAACAATGAGCACGTTTACATGGACTGCAATATTCCGATATTAACCCGATTAAGACAATACTCTGAATAAGACACTGCCATGTAAACAGCATTTTCTGATTACCTTAACCTGAATAAGGTCATAGTCAGAGTAAGCAATAGTCGAATTAAGACATGTGGAGTATTCTGATCTTAGTCTCATTATTGAAGTACAGCAATCCAACTGCTTGACGACACATGCTCCAGCTTCCAACGAGTGTTGAGCAACTTGTTTACAGAAGAAAAGACGACTGCCACCAGTAAAAAGAAGTCCCAACATTTTGTCTTTGTCTTCAGTCATTAATCGGACTCTGCTCTGTAGCATGTAAACGGGAATATGAATGTAATATTCTATAAGCAACTCATGTAAACACCTTAATCGAAATATTGTCTTATTTAGAATAAGGTCAATAGTCGGATTATTGCAGTCCATGTAAACGTAGTCACTGGCAGGCTGATGGTCGGTGTTTTTCTGAGCGTCTTTCTGCACCGTCATCTTAGAGGAAGCTAAGCTGAGCTGTCAAACAAAACTCCCCCCCTGAGCAGCCGCCTCGCCTCACCTTTCCTCTGACGAGAGCGGCTGACTGACAGCCTGACACGCCCGCACACAGGGGGGACAGGCGGGAAACGCTTCCTGGATCGATGCTAAACACATCCTCGCCTCCCTCCCGCAGCAGATAAGGAGGCAGTCAGCTGCTGAGCCGGACAGAGGCGGGCCGGGGGAAACTGATGAGAACTCCTCTATATAATATGATAAAAGATAATGTGATATCGGTAATCTAATATTTCTCATTTACTTTTGGGGTTACTTTGCCGTGAAAATCCATGGAATATTTAGTTAAGCAAGCAAATTCAGTCCAAGATACATTTCTGTTATTGGAGCAGTCGTGGCAGATGTTTCTCTTCTCTTCCTCCAAGAGAAATTCTTTGGAAAAATCAAGTTTAGTTTTACAATAATATGAATTTCGTTCTACTGTATAACAGGGCAGGAAGTTTGTCGATTTTGGACCTATATATAATTAGTCTCTTCCATCCCTGCAGTACTTGGACCCACAGATAATATTGGCTCCAGAGTCAGCGAGCTCCGTTGCCTCTTGCTGCTAACGATGAGTGACTGACTGCTGACTGACTGATTAACTGGCTGGCTGGCTCACTGACTGACAGATCGACTAATCAAGATAGACTAATCAAGTAACTTCCTGGCTGATTGACTGACTGAGCAGTTTGCTGATGTAATTTTGTGGCAGTCTGGCTGATTGGCCAACCAGCTTACTGACTGACTGACTGACTGACTGATTCACTGACCGACTGGCTGACTAAGTGACTGACTTGGTTGCCAAACTGACTGACTGAATAACTGATTGAAAGACTATATGTCTGTAGTAACTGCACCCACACCATCATTGTCATCTCACATCTGGAAAGGCCCTGTGCATTTTGTGTGAGCCTCCTCCCTGATAACAGATCAGTATGGTGGAGGAAGACTGTGAGATCGAAAGGAGAGGGCACTGACCTCAATGTAAATAACCTCATTTCCACCCCTAAGAGCTGGTATCAAGGACCAGACCTGGTAAATAACCATAAAACTCCAACACTCAACCCTGTCTCTGTTAATCCCCAAGGAGACAGAGAGTCTGAGAGGAGACACATTGGAATGTATCCAAAATCAGGAGAAGTATTTGATACAGACTCATGAAACCTTGGGTATCACATTCTGGTGGACTCTAATGTATATGTCTAATTTTATGTGTAACTGGGATGTTTTATATAATAGTTATTCGCATTATTCAATTTCTTTTTCTTTACATGGGGCTTAGATAGCCATGTTTGACATTAAAGTGTTCAGGAATTTGTGCTGAGTTTAATAATGTTAATGTTACGACGGTCAATTATATTGGATAGATCTGGGAACCAAAATTAGGGTTTCATGCATATGTGATGAGCCGTAACACTAGACTATGCCAGCCCACGCACACACCCCTCAACTGATCACAACAAAACCAAACACACACATTTCCAATGCCGATTTCATGCACTGTACGTGGTCGCGACACGTGTGCTAACGGAGTCTGACAACAACTTTGTTCCAAAGTTTGTCTCCAAAGACAGACAGACTCAACTGCATCATCATCACAATCCAAGTAGAAAGGCTGTTTCATCCTAAACAGTGAAGAGAGCCTTGCTGCCTTGCCTGTCTGCCTGACAAATACACACACACACACACACACACACACCAGCACGTGTCTCTGTGTGTCCTGCCTGCTACAACCTCGCTATCAGCTATCCTGCTGAGCGTTAGCCTTGAGAGACCCACAGCCCTGTCCAGCAGCCTGTGTGCTCCAGCCTGCGTGCTTCACTCTCTTGCGGCCTGCTGAGATCAACTGAACAGACGTCAGATCTTCATCCTCCAGCTCCTCGTCGAGCCGAGACTCCTCACAGCCTCCCGGCCTCAGCGTGCTTCATCTCCCTCCGGACCTCCGCTGGTGTCGTATGTACTGATCATTGTCTGCTGGGCATCCATACATCACACACATAGCTATTCCATTACATTCACACTTCTCACACATATCACACACTTTATTACGGCTCCCTATAGTTATAGTAAGCATTCAGTTATTCAAGGATTCATTTAAGTCAGTTTTCCAGATAGTTATACTGTCGCCCCTTACTATCGTTGCTGACTCATGTCTTCCACTGATCATCTTCCATGATTGTGTCTGCTGAAATGTTGGTTTGATTATCAGCATTGCATATTCACATGATCATCTATTCCTATTGCCATTGATTCATCACAATTCATAGGTATAACCCTCTTGTACTATATTCACTTGTATTTTCCTGATTATTGAGTGTGCTTTAGTTTAGTAATAAATATATTATTTTGCATAAAGTCACCTCCTGTGCTCATTGTGTGAGTTTAAATTCAAAACATGCTGAGAACTCACTCCTTCAGATGAGACCTGTAGATGCTGTCTGTTATCTGGTGCCCCGTTCTTAATTCTCTAAATTATATTGATATCAGACACCATCAATACCTATCACCACTACATATCTGACTGACTGACTGACAGACTGATTGTTGATCAGACTGACTGACTGACTATTTCTCTGACTGGTTAACTGTCTGATTATTGATCTAATCGAGTAATTGACTGACTGACTGCTCGACTAACTGACTGATTGTTGATCTGACTGCGTGAGTGAGTGCCTCACTGACTGAAAGACTGACTGTATCTCTGACTGATGGACAGACTGACTATTTGACTGCCTAACTGACTGACTGTCTAACTGGCTGACTGTCTAACTGGCTGACTGTCTAACTGACTGACTGCTCTGACAGGCCTTTCCTCCCAGGCGGTGCAGAGGGATCGATACTAAATAAATTCTCTCTACTCAAATCACATCAGAAAGAGGTGAAGTGCTGAACAGGAAGGAGATGCAGCTTCTCTCCTTCGTATCACATCTGTAGGAAACAACAGAACAGCCGACCAGTTAGAGAGGACGAGTCTGCTGACCACTGCTTTTTCATCATGAGTCATGATTGATCTTGTCATTTTCTGTTTTGTTTGTATTTACAGCATTTTTGTTGGCTCAAATTGCTCTGCGGGAAGCCTAAAGAGGCAGAGGTTGCTCTTGCTCTTGGACATGAAATTATTAATTTTACATTACCTGAGACATTTAGCTTATCCTCTATTCCAGGGTGACTTACAATGAGTGCAAAAGTGGAATAAGCTGACTTACCTAGATCATCAATATTACAAGCAAGCAAGAAATAATCAGGTGGAAAAGATGCTTCTTAATCGCTTTGGGGTGCTGGAGCGTGCTCTGACCCTTGAGTGTGTATAGGACAGTGAAGTGAGTGATGAGGTTGAAAATAACTGGAATTATCCTTTAAAGGAAATAGTTTTCAGCATGGTTTAGCATTGTGGGTGTAAGGCGACACAAATAAAGTCATCAGGACTGTGAACAGAGAACAGATGCAGGTGTGTGTGCATCAGCTGTGAATTTCTCTGAAGAGCCGCTATCATGATGAGACAGAAGCAGGCCTTCCATCCAAGTTTTTTATGATGTATCGAATTAGAAAAGCTGAATAGAAAGAGCAAAATTTCCTCATTATTGCAATAGACTCACTCGGAGCAGAATTTTCTTTTTGTTGATAAAGAAATTCAAGGTTCAAGGGTGTTTACTGTCATAAGCACAACAAAACAGCAAGATGCAGATAATGCGAGCTATGAAATTCTTGAGCCTAGAGCGAGCCACAACAATGTAAACAAAGTAAACAAATGCAGTGTACAAACAATGCAGCAATAAGATAGCAGCAGTGCAAAACGGTAAAGTGACCATCAGTAAGTGGCAGAGTAAATAACAGTATAAAATAGAATGTATAAATAGAATAAAAATAAATAAAATATATGTACACTCTTCAAAATATATGGGCGTATGAAATGGAATGAAGATGAGATGTAACGTAAAGTGCGGTTGGCTATTGTGTGTTTGTGTGTGTGGGTGTGCGTGTGTGTGTGTGTGTGTGTGTGTGTGTGTGTGTGGGGGGGGGGGTGTCAAGTGTTAAAATAACAGGTTGCAACCTGCTGTTTATCCATGTGTAAGGAGCCCAGCCTGGTTTTACAGGCATTAGTTGGTACATTACAGTACAGCAAAGTGCATTTCTTTGTTTTCATGTCTGGATGAAAGCATGAAATATGGCCGACATTAGCTGAGACTAAAGAACAATAACAACTTGCACAATACTGATCAATTCCTGAAAGACTTGTTCCATTTTTCTTCTGAATGTGTTTTTTTTTTGTGACTTTCAGGAAGTCTGTTTATTTGCGTTAAAAGCACCTAATTTGCATTTTATTTTTTTGAGACATTTCAAAAGTTTGCCTAGAATTGGCTTGACAGTCGGATGAAACGTAGCTACAGGCTCTCTCTGTTTTGCTGTCCCACCCTCTTTCTCTTTCTCGCTTCTTCATTTTTTTATCTCTCTGATTTTCTCTTTTTCTCTCTTCTTCACCTTTTTATTTTCTCTCTCTCTCATATTCTCTCTCTGCTCTCTGATCACTAACCATTTCTCATTCTGTCTCATTTTCCCAGTCTGTTTCATTTTATCTTTCTCTCTCGTTTCTTTGATTTGCTCTTTATCTCTCTCACGTTCTGTGTCGCTGTCTGTTTCTCTCTCTCTCTCTCTCGCTCTCTCTCTTTCACTTTCTCTCATGCTCTCTCTCTCTCTCTCCACCTCCCTCGTTCCTTTCAAAGACCATCTTACAGGAGAAGATATGCGAGCGGCAGCAGCGATCCTGACAGCGGCTGCTATTACCTGCACCGGCCTCCAGACTCAACACAACTTTATTTTGAAATCCATCATGTCTCTTCCTGCGGGCTTAGGGACAGCGAAGGGGGTTGGGGGTGTGGGCGGGTGTGTGTGTGGGGGGGGGTATATGGGAAGGTGGGGGTGGGGGGCTGGGGGGGTTGCAGCGGTCCAGGAGTGATGTCATCATGTCAACCTTAATGGCCGTGGAAACTGAGACGCACGTCAGGCGGACTTAAACACAAATAAACCCTCTGCCTCATCCCTCTAACAGTTCAGATTGTGTCTGACAATGGAGGGGGAAGGGGAGGGGTATCCTGCCCCCCCCCCCCCTCTTCCTGAGCAGAGCAGAGCTTGCAGACGCAGCGTTCGGCTGTGTAATCGATACGCTGAGCGGCCATGACAGCATGAGGCAACTGACTATTTTCCTCTTCTTTTTCTTCTTCTTCTACTGTTTTTAACACCCCCCCCCCCCCCACCCCTGCACCACCTTCACCTCTCTTTCTTCCCCCATTTTTGACAGCACTCTCCTTTTTCCTCTCGCGTGTCTTTCCATTGAGGATGCATGTGTGAAAAAGTGATGCCTTCAGTGTGTCTCTCCTTGACTCTCTTCTCTCTCTCTCTCTCTCTCTCTTACCAGCGACTCTGGCCTGGGGAGCAGAAACTGGGGCCTATTTTTCACAGGAGGAGGTTTTCATGCCAAGTGTTTTGGCTAAAATCACTTTGCAGACGTTTCCCATCCCCTCTGGCGCCCGGCGCGCTGCCCTCCTGCAGGGCCTGCAGGTACGCTACAGGAAGCGAGGAGGCCCAAAACAGCTCTGCTAAGCAAATAGCAGGAGCTCTCAAATGACCTGTATGCCCTTTTTTCACCGTGAGGCACAAGTACGGCTTTAATGATACTGAAAAGACATTTAAAGTTGGACTAGGTTGGCTCCAAATGGCAGCGTGAGGTTTGAACTTGTTTGAAATTTAAAGACTTCAATACACTGAAATCATATCATGTGAGGTCAGTGAACGTCTCACTGGCCGGTCTGTGATGCTTTACACCAGAGGAAACCAAAGAGACGAGAGAGGAGAAGATCTAACAGTGAGTCCAGCTTTCTCTGCTGCTGTTCAGGAGACAGTTTGGATTTCACTCCTAAGTTTTGATTTGTCATGGGAGTGAAGAAGTGACCGTCCTGAGCAAAATATCTACTGTCTGCGACGCTCTTCTCTGCTGCAGCCTCCCTTTGTGTTTCAGGCTGATGAGACAGGTGTATTTTTTACAAAAAAAATCGTGCCTTGTGCAGCTTTGATGTTGATTATACAACCAGGAGTTTCAACCAGGCAATCTGTTTGGGCAAAGACGCGCTCCAACTGTGCTGATAATTCCCACAGCGTTAATCAAAAGTGGAATTGCTTGTCCTGCCAACTTTCAATAAGTAATCAGGAAGCGACTGATGGATATTTCTAGCTTTCTCCTATTTTTATTTTTATGCATGTAACTGCTTTGTAAAAAAAACTTTTTAGACCGCACACAAAACATAAAACAGCTCTAATACATGTGATTCAGATGTGACCACCCCCTTTAGAGTGGAGTACATTAATTTCTCTTTAAGAAATAGTAACGACACATTTATGTATGGTTAGGGGGCTGCAGACAGAAGCAGAGGACTGACTGGCTGCGTTTAAATGTCAGTTGTACCTTTGTGGGATGCTGCCACTGTCAGTTGATTCATCTTTGTGGGAGTGTGGCAGTTAGTTAGTGAGGTTTTAAGCTATTTTTAGTCTTTCACTTTTCCTTCTGTTATCTTGTGAGAGATGTTTCATTAGAGAATATCAAAAGTTTTTAAAAACTCTCACCTGTCTGCCTCTGTTTCTCTTTTTCTCTCTCTCTGCATTTGAACTAAGGTTTCTATCTTTTTCTCTGTTTATCCAGGCCTCTCTCTCTCTCTTTCTCTCTCTCGCCAGTCGGTGTGCATGTGTGTGTTTTCCTCCACATACCTTGGCTGTCTTGATTTTCTCTGCGTTCTTTCTCATTCCATGCATGCTCGCCACATGGCTTCCCCCGGGCCATTAAATTAGTGAAGGAAAAAGTGATTTCTCTCTCATTCTATCTGTCTGCCCATATCTATCTGTCTCTCTCTATATCTGTCTTTATTTATCACTCTTTCTCTCTGTCTTTGTCTTTCTCTCATTTACCCAAGGGTCTTTCTTTGTTGTTCTGCTGTTCTCTCTCTCTCTCTCTCTACTTAGGTCTCTCTGTCTCTCTCGCCATGTAGCCTCCTGTCTACAGAGAGCTTTTAGGTGAAGTTAGCTTTCCCGCTATGAATCATGATTGTGCCTTCTTTGTGCTTTTACTATTCTTACCCTTGGCTGCTTTATGCCCTTTTATTTATTTGTGTTTATATGTCTGCTCCATCCACTTTTTTTTCCTTCTGTTTTTCATTGTTTGTTTCACTCATGTGGAATTATCACTGAATTTTAATAATGCCCTGTTTTAAATTTTATTCTGTATGTGTTTGTAGCACCTTTTTTATGTAGTTGTTTTTCCATTTTATTATTGTTCTGTGAAGCACTTTGTAACTTCTGTGTGTAAAGTGCTGTATAAATAAAGATTTACTTACTGACTTACCCTCTGGCGGCCATGTTTGAGGTCCCCAGCTCTTGGACAACAGTGGTTGTAAACGGCTAATTACATTTCTAAATGTATGACTTGGCCGTCAACAGAATTCAATGGCTCATTTCTGTGCTGTTTTTGACTGCGACCTGATCATTTCATCGTCAATAAATCTGATAAATTTTGTGTTTAGATAAAGTCAGCTTGTTACCTATGGTTAGCTAACTATCGTGCGTGTATGTGTGTGTGTGTGTGAATCACATCTGCAATCATCAGTAGTGGCTAGTAGCTGCATGTTAACGTTAACATCAGATGCTAAATTACCCTGCTAGCGAGTTAGCTAGCTAACACAGACAAACACCAGCAGTTTGTTCAGGTTAACAACTCAGAGTGTTTTGGAGTAGAGACTAGCTAAAGACTAGCTGGGACTAGCGCTACACTGCGTGGGCCATAAGGTTTTGCTGACAAAAAAATATTTGCAGCCTCTCATATTACTCCTTTTCCCTGTGCAGCCAGACCCCAACAGGGCTAACGTCTTACAGCTCACAGGGACGAGGCAGAGAAGAAGAGTAGCGGCCATGTTTAAGACATGCATATGAAAACAACTGGGAGAAGCCACACAAAGGTAAGACTTTATACGTTATTGCAAATATTTTCACACAATATGTTTTGCTTGTGTAATAGAAAAGGGTTCAAGGATTTCAGAAAGCTTATCAGATTGGCAAACTTCGGTCTGGAAACCTTGCCCACATGAAGTCAAAGTGCCGCAAAGAGTTTTTCCGTAACATTCTTAATGGAACGCCTCCGGACTGGCACCCACACAGTGTTAGTCCCAACAGGGCTAGCTAAAGACAAGGCAGTTTACTGTGCCACAGGAACCTACATTTGGAAACAAATCCACTTTATCAGACTGAAGTTTTACTTAAAGTATGACTGAATTAGCCTGGTAAGACCATCCTGATCACGTGACCGCACATTCTGTTTCCCTCAATGGATCAGTCTGGACTTCTAGCCGCCCACATCGATTTCAGTGGGTGGGAGTACTCGCCTTGACAGACAAACTCCTTCAGCCAATTAACGTAACAAAACATGTGACGCCATCACAGTGCGCTGTTCAGTGGATACACGGGATAAACACGGTAACGTTAGCAAGGATTAAACAAGCTTAAACAAGTTTAAACAAGCTATTGAGTCTATTTCTGCAATAACTGCACTTATGGCTGTGTTACTAACGTTAACGTTAACACTCGTTGCTTCAGGAGACGCCATTACTGTTTTGCCAGCGGCGGCCTGTATTTCACGTCATCAACTACGATGATTGGCCCGGTTGTCCCTGATTGGCCCGGTTACATTGTAATTTCAGGAAATCGATGTGGGCGGCTAGAAGTCCAGACTGATCTGTGGAGCGAAACAGAATGTGAGGTCACGATCAGGATGGTCTTACCAGGCTATGACTGAATGGTTATACAGCCACATCACAACAATCTTTTTCAGATATCTTTCTTTTTCCAGCCTCTGTATTGTATCTGCAGTCTAGATTCAACCCTGTTTGCCTCATATGGACGGGCACAGTGCACACTAACCCTCTACATTAAAGTAGTACTTTACTTCAGTTTAGATAACTGTAATTCAGAATGCCTTTTTTCTAAATTGATTCACCAAGTACAGTGGATGACCTTTCCTTGCTGCTGGCACACTGCAGCATCAGACTAACGAACACGACACCAGGATGTACAGGACCGCACAGCAAGTACAGATAGAAACACGGTTTGACAAGCTCGACTCTACAGATATTTACAGTCACTGTCAATATGAAGTCAACTGTAATCAGGGTAAACCAGGGCACACTGCATGCTAATGTGCCTGTCAAAATCACTTTGCTTGTTTCTCGTTCTCTCTCTCTCTCTCTCTTTCCATGCAGAGTGACTCTCTTCATAACAGCTTCCTCAAAGCGGTACTGACATCACCTCACCTCATTAATTCAGGCAATGTGTTAGAGAAAAAACAGTCATAACCACATGCTAGCACAAAAAGCATCCTGGGCTGTAAACACTGTTTTGTATTACTGATTACACATTGTGCAAGGGCAGTTCCATCCAAACAATCTGATTGATTAAAGACACATTCCAACCTTGTTGCTATGCCAACTTTAGTGGTAACCAGGGAGCAATTAGCGATCTGTCCTCTTTTCTCCTGTTTTGATTTTTGTGTATGAAAGCTACTTCGGAGAAAAGTTTTCAGTCAGTGCACATGTTGGCAACCTTTGCATAAAATTCTAGGGGAAATGTAGGGAATTGGCTCGCGACTCGTTGAATGCTCCCAATTAACAATTTTATTTTGTTAAATTGACAATGTTTCGGTCGCCAGAGGGATCTCTATCAGAACGAAGAGTTAGTGAGTGTGTATGCCAACCTGATCTCACAGAAAAACACCAAATTACGTGTAGGTTGATAGTTTAAAATGACATTTTCCCAGGAAATGGTGTCACATTGAAGTAGCGCAGTGGGTCAGTCAGGGTGTTGGGTCTTTGATGCCGGCGCCCGGAGTTCAATTCCCAGCGGTTACGGATGACATATCTAGCTTGAGTCACATTTCCATTTTTAGCGAAAGTTCTTCTTATTTAACCATGACCAAAGCCTCTCCCTAACCTTAACCAAGTTGTTTTAGTTGCCTAAACTGAACCTTTGGAACGTCCAGTTCAAGTTGTTTATTTCTATAGCCCTTTATCACAAGCATCTCCCAGAGGACTTTACAGAGAATGAGCCTAACTAGATCAACATGTCAAAAATCAGTGGTGAACAAAATGATATAGGACTAACTTTGCGAAAAGCACAAGACAGACAAGAGCAGATTCTGCATAGCCTGACCGACCCGGCACCACCAGCCTTAGACAATTGCACACAGGGAAAAACTCCCAAGAAAAACCTTGGTAGGAGAAAAAAATGGAAAATGTAAGAAACCTTGGGCGGGCTGAGGCAAGGAGGGATCCCCCTGGGACGGCTGAGCATGCAATAGGTGCTGGGAAAACAGTGACAGCATCATGGGCAACAACAACGACAGCAGAAAACAGAAAAAAAAAGAGAGAGAGAGAGAGAGAGAGCATGCAGCGATGAGAAGGGGCAGAGATCAGCGCATTTCATTTTGTGGTTGAGAAATGAAATAAATAACATATAAAAGAAGGGGAATGGCTAAAAATGTTTGAATATACAATGAAATCCATTTTTTCTTTATGGCAGTGAAGTCTGGGGCCTCTTTATTAACTGGATTTTTCAAATGTGGATTGTGTATTTTGGGGTTCAAAGACTGGACTGTCTGGCCTATTTTCATTCCAAACAATTCAGGGATGAAGTGAAAACAGCAGCAGTTCAGCAGTAAACCATGGGACTTCTGCAAGAGCTACATCTGCAGAATGGATTATTTTTTTTAACTTAGGAGGAAACAGTCCCCATTTACAGCACCGCTCCTTATTACCTGCTTACAGCACACGTACAGCAGTCTGAGTGTTTATTAGATGACCTCAGGACAGCAGACTGAGTGAGAGCATTAGTGTGAAGGGAGTGAGGGACAGTCTCAGCCCCGACATGGGAGCGGATAGACTCTACTGCAGCGATTCTTAAGCTAAGGGTCACGACCTAAAATGGGTCTCAGGGCGGGTACCGATGGGTCCCCACGTAACAAAAGTAGTTTTTTTAATGAGCTTGGATCCCAGGGACGCGCCATTTGGATCGTGGGCTGAAAATCCCTGCTCTCCTGTGAGGCTGGATCCAAAATACAAAAGTTTCATGAGCTAATTACTGGCTCTCAAAATGGGATCCAGGGACGCTCAAGGGTCCATAACGGGGTTCCAGGGGGGGCCGAGCTAATGGAGGAGCGGTTTAACTTCACTATTATTTTATCTGCACACACACAAAGCTTAGTGAGAGCATGTGGGATTCAGTGTCTTGCTCAAGGACACTTCAACGGGACGGATGCTTGCTGTCACTTGGGGCTTGAACTCTGATCCATCGGTTGAATTTGAAATTATAATCAGTAACATAATCCACTGTAGTCAAACTCAGTAGTGTAGTCTGATTACTTTTGAGTTACTCCTCATGATGTGCAATCGAAGGAAGTCTAGATACAGGAGAACAATCATCTGCTACGGCTTTTACATTTTAGACATTTTAAAGACTCCCTTATCCAGACTGACCAACAGTAAAATCAGTTTCAATTCCTAAATTAGTTCACAAAGCCATCGTATGCCATTTGGTGGACACTTTTACAACAGACACTTTTATGAAATTCTCTACTAAATAATTGATTTTATGACCCCAAAATGATTTTGTTGCGTACTGGATAGGCTGTGCTATAAAAGTCACCTGTTTTTCGGCTATTAACCTGCAAGTCTGTAGTTATTTTCAACATGTACATATCAACAAAAACCTTCTCAGATGCTGGTCTTGCTGATGCTGGGACAAAAGCTTATCAGGCAGGTTCTGTTGTCTTTTTATTTGGTGAACCCACTTTTCCTCAACCTGCCTTATCTACTTCTACTTTGGTTTGTGGTTTCCTACGTTTCCCAGAATGCCTTTTAACAAACCCCCAGAGTCAGAGAAGGGGGTTGTCTGTATGTTTACTCTTGATGTTTTAGATCGCTGAAACATTTTCTGCTATCAAACTCCACTGTAGCTGCTGGAAATATCTGAATGTGATGTCACATCATCTACATTTGGCCAGTTATCCACAGGAATATAATGACACCTTGTTCCGTATTGGCGATGTTCCCCTTCTGGGCCCAGAAGGGAACATCGCCAATAGCTGTGTTTTTTTAACAGTGTTAGGGTAACTTCCGTATTTTTCAACCTAGACCCTATTTTCCCATCTTTTTGTGTCTAAGTAACTAATGGGGACAACAATTGTTGAAATTGGTCCAGTATTGAGCGAGATCACGTCAGCTGGCAGCTGCGAAACGGGCTGCAATGTAATCCGATGGGGCAAATGCAAACCGTCAATGTACATCCACTAAAAGAGCTTGTTTTTGCCACTGACAGGCTCAGATTGTTATTATAAGTATCTGACAACATTATGTAAAGGACCCTACTGATGCCAGGTCAACACAATAACTTTAGCTAATAACATTACCTCCACTCTGTCTGCAGCAGGTCTCTCCATTCTTGGAACAGCATTTTTCTTTGGGAAAAAGTGCTTTGGTAAAGGATTTCTTCTCCTCTTTGGCTGGCAGCAGTCATCCCGGTCATGTTAGCATCCATTTGTAGCACAACTAGCCACAACTTCACCGTGTCCCTATCCAACAAAGGTAGTCTATGAAAGCTGTGCGAAGTGTTGCGCAACATTTTGTTGGCACAATTCAGAAATGCGCAAACACGAACCATTGTTTTTTTTTATCTTTTAGATAACACTAAGCTACGATTTCTGTACTCCAACACAACTCCTCCCGGCACTCCTCTTCCAACTCTCACTCACGTGTCCACAGTTGACTTCCTGCAACAACTCAACTCTCGCGAGACTTGGTTACACACAGACCGTATATAGCGAAAGGTAAAGAAAAACATTTAATTTCTCTGTAGGGTCCTTTCCGTAATGTTGTCAGACACTTATAATAACAATCTGAGCCTGTCAGTGGCAAAAACAAGCACTTTTAGTGGACGTAAAGTGTTTTTGGGTGGATTTTTCCTTCAACTAGCCTACTACTGAGGTTCACTGAAGGAAAAACACCCAGTTGCTCCAGTCAAGCTGCTCAGCGGCTGCTGTGGAAGTCTGTATCAGACGAATGTGAAGAAGGGTGTTGATGGGAAAGAGCGTGCATGCCCAGCCACTCTTCCCTGCATAAATACAGGTTAAAAAACAGGGAAATGGAGCCACGCTTTAGTTCACTTCACCGTCCAGGCCGCTCTCATCTGGACTGCATGTTCCTGTCTCATTCTTTTCTGTCTTTCTTTCTTTGACACACACACACACACACACACACATGCACACACACAGACATCGCACCATTCAATTAAATTCATTCTCCTTTAACGGCATGTTCAGTGGAATGTTATATGAACAGTCTTGCCCAAATACAATTGGAATTAATAAAAAAAAACACAAATAAGTAAATAGCTAGTACTGCTAAATACTTTTTATGAGTGTGTGAGGGTGTGTGGCCGCATCTTTTTAATGAAGCATCTGGTTAAAGTGTGTACTCTCTCTCTCTTTCTCTCTCTCTCTCCCTCTCTCTCTTCTTCATTTCCTATTTAAAGCCTCACTAGTCAAGATTTTTACGTAAAAACTGCACCAGTCTTATCAGCCTAAATCACTCAGTGGGGCTGCAGCAGAGAACAGCGTCCCATCAGCGCTAATTGAGATGCTGTAGATTCTCCCTGTTTGCCCAAATTAAATTTTGGTTTCATTTGGTATAAAGCGTCACAGACCGACCGGCCGTCCTGTGCGCAGTTTACTGTCGACACGTTACATTCCTGGGTGTTGAAGTTCAATTTCATCTTTAACAGTTTCCTCTTGATGAAATTCTGGAGCTGCCGACATGTGAAGTTGCCTTGTGCAGCTTTGTCTTTCTGTTCCTTTTTATTGTGTTTTCTTAAGATTTGTTGCTTATTGTTCTCTTTACAGGGGAGAAAAATCTTTGTGGTATTTTTTTTTTTCTGGATTGAGTGGATAGTTGATATCAATGGCAACTCATATTAGTTAATTTTCGTCAAATTCTCTCACACACACATTCTCTTTTTCCCCCACCCACCTCTTCTTTCTCTTTCAGTTCCCCCACCATCTATCTTCTCTCTCACCTTCTCTCCTCTATTTTCCTTCTCCATATGTTCCTTCTCTCACCCTCTCTAGTCCACTGCTTTCAATTTTTTTCCCCCCTGGGGACCCATGCTGTTAAAAAAATATTTTTATAGATGACCCAGAACTAATAGTGCAGGCTAATGGGGTAGGTTAATGCAGCAACATTTATTCTGCTTTTACACTACTAACCTCCATGAGTTTGTGTGTAGCTCAAGGGATGAAGCATGGCATTAACACTGTCAGGGTCAGGGGTTCAACTCCCACTGGTGTTACTCATAGCCAAAATCACAACCAGAAAGAATTTCATTGGTCAAGTAAGTTTGTACATGCAAGGAATTTGACTTCCTTGTGCAGGTCACAAAAAATGAATAATAGAAATTTAGAGAATAGGTCAGTTTTCAATACAATATGCGCGCAATCTCTTTTCCTGACCACTGATATGAAGCTATGGAAGTAAGTAATGGAAAAAAATTAGAAGGCAGTGGGAGAGTGCAAACTTCTGCCAATGCTTAAGAAGTGTCCAATTTGATGTTTATACGCCCAAAGAGAACATTCCTATCACTTGAATTTTAAGTTATATTGATTTCTTGACTCTGCAAACACACCCTTAATATTTGGAATCAAGTCTGTATCTCCTGTAGTTTCATAGTTATGGCAAAAAAAAACAAAAAAACAATCCTAGATCTACATAAACAAAATCATATCAATTTTTCTGTGGCCCAAGGCTGATCTGTCCATCAAATCTAATGGAAATGCGTGCATAGGTTTTTGAGACATCCTGCTGACAGACAGGCAACTATCAGGGGCGAAAAACATAAGTAATAAATAAAATAATAATAAATAAATAAAACTCTAATAAACTAAAATATATACAGAGCTAGAGAATATTTGCTCACACTGCAAGCAAAAAAGAAAACTGTAAGCACGAGCTGGAATAGCATAAATATGAGTTTTGTATACAACTGAGTATACAAAAATGTCTCATACCACTGTAAAGATTTCTGAGTGGCAGATGTTAAGCCCACAGTTTCTTTTTCCAGTCTTACATCATTGCACATCCAGTAACTCTAAAATGAAGCATCGCGTTAGTTCAGGCAGGGCACGGACGTCACACGTTGCTAGTCATCTACCAGCTGATCACCACGCACACCAATCATACTCCATTCTCATAACAAGGCGGTCTATTTAAATGGCCTCCTCCTACACTGATTCCTGCTTCACAACTGCTGCACACTCTGCTGCTTGGTAAAGCTTTATGCTACTGCTGCTGTTACTGGTCATGCTGCTGCTCCTACCTGCTACAAGTTGCCGCTGGTCGCGCTGATTTCTCGGGCTCAAGATGTCTCATTTTCGTCAGATGAAGAATCTCTAGAGGCAGCACCATCGGCCTCCAAACCCGCTGTCGGAGCTTCCATCTCGCAAAATACAGTCTTGTAATACCGCTTCAAGAAGGCATTGTCAAGGAAAGAATGGCGTTTGCGCGACTCATCCTGCCGCGACACTGCCGCGACTCTCACAAAGGAGCGAGAGTCCGAACTCTGATTACTTCGAGCCGACGGCCGGTCATTATATCCAGCTCTCACTCGGTCGTGAATGTCCGCTTCAAGCCTGGAAACCGGTCTTTTCCTGCCAGCGTCAGCGGCCATTAGACCCCACCGCGGACCAGGGCATTCCCATGGGATTTCATTGCAAACAATGACGTCATGGCGCCGATAAGGATGCTGGGAGTTGTAGTTCCCATTGCTCCACTTCACCTAAGCTGAGTATTTGCATTGAATATTTGCTCTTATTATGGTGCAAGCATGCATCATTATGGCTGGCTGGGCGAGCTCCATTTTTGATTCAGTGTTGCTGTGTATTTAAGCATAATGCTGACATGCTGCTGCTTAGCTGGGACTGTAAGCTTGTACTACAATTGCTTGTTGCTTTACATGGGTCTGCAATAGTTCAATGCAGCTCATTTTAGTGAGAAGCAATTTCTTGTTTTGGGGGATTTTTTGCGCTCCTTAAAGAATCTCTCCCTTATATTCGACTGGACTCTTGATATTGTCTCAGCTCAAAGCCATGAGTGCATATAGCCTAATTGATACTATTGCTGTCGTCAATAAATTGCATATGACATAAGAGATGCTGCATAAGGTGGTTGACTGGGTTTCACTGCTTTGATTTAGGTAGTATGACCTCACACGGGATGCATGCTTGCATCCCTCCCAAGAAGCAGTAGGTGATAGCTGAGGTCTGCAGCAGGCTTGCTGCTCACATAGATATTTCACATAACTGTAGGATGGCCTCTTTCAGGATGCATGCTTGCATCCTTATTCTTCAGATAATGAATTTCTGAGGTCTGCAGCAGGCTTGCTGCTACACATAGATATTACACATAACAGTAGAATGACCTATCAGGATGCATGCTTGCATCCTTTCATGTAGGCTCGTCTGGTGCCACTGCTTGAGGTCTGCAACAAGCTTGTTGCTACACATTGATCTTTCATTATTGATCAGCTGGTAACTTACTAAGAATCGGCTGCACCAGTTATGTTTGCCATATGGTTCTGTTTGGGGGATTTGCATGGCGCCCCTGCTATACCTTCAGCATGCTTGCCGGGTAAGCAGGGAGCTGCTCGAGCAGGGCCATATCCGCCAAATATAACTGTATTACCATTAGTTGCAATTAATGGTTTCATCTGTGACTAAAGTGTTCCTGACTGAAATGAAGCATCGCGTTAGTTCAGGCAGGGCACGGACGTCACACGTTGCTAGTCATCTACCAGCTGATCACCACGCACACCAATCATACTCCATTCTCATAACAAGGCGGTCTATTTAAATGGCCTCCTCCTACACTGATTCCTGCTTCACAACTGCTGCACACTCTGCTGCTTGGTAAAGCTTTACCTCCACCTCCCCAGCCTCCACCTGTTATAGTCTATGCAATCGAGCCACGGTGGCTCTTAAATGTCAACACTACTGAGTATTGCTGTTCTGGCTCTGCTCTGTCCACTCCCATGGGGGGATTTGCATGGCGCCCCTGCTATACCTTCAGCATGCTTGCCGGGTAAGCAGGGAGCTGCTCGAGCAGGGCCATATCCGCCAAATATAACTGTATTACCATTAGTTGCAATTAATGGTTTCATCTGTGACTAAAGTGTTCCTGACTGAATCACAGTTTCTTCAGGTTGGTGTCTTCTGACCCGGTTTAATCTCCCCGTGACTCACATCTGGGTCCCGAATCAGTCGTTGAAACACTCCGCTGCAACCTTTCCCCTCCTTCACCCCCCCCCCCCTATCCGCCCCCTTCTCATTTCCCCATTCCTCTGAGGTGACGTCTCCCGCTGTTGTGCAACATCCATCGCTCCGCCGAGAGGCCCGGCGCACCGCAGGGTCCTGACAGGTAACTCCCTGGACGGCCATTATCCCTCCGCTGGCAAACATTAATCCCACGCTCTGCTCGTAAAAAAAATAGCTGGTCGGTATGGAAGCCATTAGAGCGAGGGGCCTGAAAGACAGAAGGCGACCGGAGCGGGGAGAAAAGAGTGAAAAACAATAAGAGAGAGCGGGAAAGAGAGGAGCAGGCTCGACAGAAGGAGGAGAAAGAGATAGAGAGTCAAAGCTGCACTAGGTGAGATTTTTATGGAAAAATACTAGATCTCAAAGTGGAGCTGCAACAAAGAAGAGCGTCCCATTCCCACTAATTGAAACACTGTAAATACGCCAGATTTGCCCAAATGACATTCTGGTGTCAGTATGGACACTTCTCCGCCCACAATAAGTGACAAATCAAAACTTAAAGAGTGAAACCCAAACTCCCCAATGATAGATCTTTTCCTGTCTTATCTCTTTGGTTTCATTTGGTATAAAGCGTCACAGATCGGCCGAGTTGGATTTCTGGGTATTTAAGTTCAAACAGTTACCTCTTGCTGCCATTCGAAGCCGCCAATGTGAAAAGTTTCCTGGTGGAACTTAAAGTAATGAGAGAGACAGCCAGCCCAAGAGAGACAGACAAAACTAACACCAACTGTACTGGATGACAGAATCTAAATGACAACAGAAAAAAACATGGTGGAAAACAGTAAAGCAACAGTAAGATCCATAAAATGACAAGGAAAATGAAAATACATTACAGTAAGAGAGCAGGAGAATTGTGGAGGAGTGTCTGTGAGAGAGTGTGTGTGTGTGTGTGTGAGGGAGAGTGAGTGTGTGTGAGTGATGTGCATGGTGATAAGGATGGAGAAAGAGATTTTGTGTGACTAAGTGGGACGATAGGCTACTTCAAGTTTTGTTCATCAGTCAGCCGGCATGAGCTGTATTTATAGTATTTGAAGGTGCTGAGATATAAGGAAGGGATTCTGGCTGATTCATGTATTGGTCAATGAAAATACAGATTTGATCTCATTGGTTGAGTTGAACATTGATGGGCGGAGCCAAAGTTAGCTATCTGGCAGACTTGGATGATATAAAAAATACTGTATAAATGGCAATGACTTATTTTTTTCATTCATTCATGACCAAGACATTCATGATGTTTGAAGGTCAGCTAGGCTAACTAGATAACCTAGATCACAGGTTCTCAACGTGGGGTCCAGGGACCACCGGGGTCCTTGAGGGGGTTCCAGGGGGTCCCCAGCGAATTGATAAATTGTTAAACTTCACCATTGTTTCATTTACAAGAAGTTGACACGATGAGAGAATGTAGAAGAATGACTGTTTTGATCATAGTTTCACTGTTATCTCTCTACCTACAATACAGACAGTCATGGAAGTCTGGACAAAATCATATCTGACAATAAAAATGTTCTCAGATTTGGGTCAGAGAGACAAAATCTCATCAAATGGGGGTCCGTGGCTCTAATGTGGACTAAATTAGGGGTCCTTGATATGAAAAAGGTTGAGAATCACGGACCTAGATAACTTAGTATGGCTATATTGTATTTTTTCAGTTAGCAGCAGAGCGCTAGGCTTCGTAATATTAGCTTCCTCCTCTCTTACCTCTTGTCTTTTTCACTGAGCCTCATTCTAATGTTACTTTGACACAAAAATTCCGCCCACTGAGGTTTAACTCAACCAATCAGATTATTTTTGCCTCCCGAGCAGCTCTGCTACCCAGAAATATTTGTACTACAACCTGCTTGATGTAGGTCAGTGGTTTTCAATCCCAGTCCTCAGCAACCAGAATCCTGCTGGTTTTCATTCCAGCTATCCAATCAGGCACTGATTTACACCTGGAACACCAGGCGAATGCAATTAACTAACTAGTGGGATAGAAAACCAGCAGTACTCCGGGTCATGAGGACCAGGATTGAGAGCCTCTGATGTAGGTGTACTGGATATTTATGTAGTGTTCATTTCATTCCTACTGGAGCCACCCATGCTAAAAATGTACGCATCTTTGGTACTTTAAGGTGCTTTACATCAAAATGGCCACCAAATGGGCTGTTTAATTATGAGTAATAATTAAGCACTATATTAGGAACACCTTACTACTGGGTAGGTATCAGCTTTCAGCTCAGTGTCAACCGGCTACCAAAGTGCCATCCACTTCAAGGTTGGACCTGTTGCATTCTGGGATGCTTTTCTGCTCTCCACAGTTGTAAAGAGGTTATCTGAGTTACTGTCGCCTTTCTGTCAGCTCCAACCAGTCTGGCCGTTCTCCTCTGACCTCTGACCTCTCTCATCAACAAGGCGTTTCTGTCCGCAGAACTGCCGCTGACTGGATGTTTTTTTGTTTTTCGCACCATTCTGTGTGAACTCTAGATACTGTTTGATTACTGTTTGATACTGATGTTTGATGTGAACATGAACTGAAGCTGCTGACCTGTATCTGCATGATCTTATGCATTGCACTGCTGCCACATGATTGGCTGAATGGATAACTGCATGAACAAGCAGGTGTACAGGTGTTCCTAATAAAGTGCTCGGTGAGTGTAAAATTCCTCACTATAGCACTGTCATTTATCAGCCTCAATAGTGACACAAAACCACCATACTGAGGGGGAAAAAAACTGTAAAGACTATTTTTTTTTTTCTTTGGCTCACATTCTAAAACCGTAAATTCAGAGAGATAGTCCTTGCTCTGTGCATCTGTGCACCTGTTGCCTTAAGGCATGCTGAGCACTTCAGTATTTTCTAAGCCACCACAAGGTCAGGCAGACAATGACAGCACTGAGAGAACTCTCACACACACACACACACACACATTCTGGGATAACAGAGTCTTAAATTATTCAACAGTAGACAAACCCAGACCTTGTAACTTTTCAAAGTGTAAGAAAGAAGCTCCTCTGTCAGCGTGCCCCGTGGGTCCGCCAGCGATTCCTCTTCACATTCCGGCCATTCTGGCTCTTGAGTTTCAAGTCGAAGTTAACAACATCTGTCTGCTGTGGCATTCCCACGCGACACAGGCTCCAGACAGGCAAGGGCAGGCAGACAGGTCCGGCTTTTACAGAGCGGGCATGAGGAGGAACCCAGCGAGTATTTGACAGAGGGCGACCTGCAGGACATGGCCAAGTGCAGCATCTACCCAATGAGCACAAAAATATTCATTAAATGAAATTATGGGATGGTAAAAAAATCACATTAAAACAGCTTTGGAGACTACGGAAGCGTAATGCATTCACTTGAGAAAAAAAACTTTGCACTGTTTTTTGAATTAACGAGATAATTATCTCAGAATTCTGAGAAAAGTTTTAATGGAAAAAAAAATCTGCTCTGTGAGAGCTTCTCTTTTGAAATATCTCATTAATTCAGAAAAAGAGCAGAATTATTTTTTTTTCCATGAAAACTTTTCTCAGAATTCTGAGATAATTATCTCATTAAATGCACAGTATGTAATTTCTGCCGCTAGGGGTCTCTAAATCAAAACAATAACAAAAGACGTAGTTTGATGATGCCGTGAAGTAGCGTGGGATCATGGGAGTTTTTTTTACGGGGACAGCAAACGGGAATGAATAATAGTGATCCATCACGAGTGAGCAATAAAAACAATAAAATTAAAAAAACAACAGAGCGGCTAGAGTTGCTAGCTAGCTAGTTGGCCAACTTCCTTCCTCACTCTCTGACGCATCATCTGGTGTTTCCCGTGTTTCCCCGGAAGTTAGGGGGTAAAGGGGATATGACGCCATGACAGGAAGTTAGGGGGTAAAGGGGATATGACGCTATGACAGGAGACCAAATGAAACGCACTGTTACCTTGAATAAAATTACGTATTTCTCTGGGTTTGAACATTGTTGGAAACATTTGGGATAATGTAAATACACAACTCAACAAAATATATAACATAGGTCTAGTCGATTTTAGATATTTTAATGCGGAAATGTTACATATTATACCTTTTAATTCAGAAAAAGAGAGCAGAATTATTTTTTTTCCATGAAAAATTTTCTCTGAATTCTGAGATAATTATCTCTTTAATTCAGAAAAACAGGGCAATTTTTTTTTTCTCAAGTGAATGCATTACACTTCCGGAGGAGACGGTTTGAAACTGATATCATAAAGATATTCAGGTTGGAGAGTGCACTAGCGATGGCATGCCATTGTAAGGGCAAGAGAAGAGAGTTTTTCCAGGTAAAAAAAAAAAATGAGAGTGGCAGTCTTTCTCAAAAAATCTTGTGGCTGTATTGCATTCTGCTCTCTCTCCTGCTCCTGTGGGTGGAGAAATTGGTCTCTCTCCTCTTCTATGATGGATTTCTCCCTGTATGATTGTTGAACGTCTCTTGGTGCAAAATGGCAGCTCTAGAAAGAAGAATCCCTCGCTCTTTGATTCTGAGGGACTGACGCCAAAACCTTTACGTTTACCGTTGACGTTGAACAACTTTCTGCTATCAAACTCCAGTGTAGCTGCTGGAAATATCCTGAGGTGGCGTCATGTCGTCTATGTTCCGCACAAATAAGAAAAATACACAATAAAATGGACCCAGAAATGCAAGACACATTGCCAATAGCTGTTTTTAACAGTGTTTCAGGGGGGATTTTTCCTTTAAGTGCTGTCAACTACACCTGGTACCTACTGCATCACCATCGTACCCATAAACATGGTAAAGGAATGCCGTCTCAGGTATTATTGAGATGACAATAACAGTCTGGAAAAAGCTTATTTGTGAGTGTTGCGGTGCATGCGACACACGTCTTCTAAACAGGACATTAGAGTAAACCAGATTGATGCCGGAGGTTAATATCAGCACCTGCAGCGGGGAGGAGGAACGCGGCTCTTAATTGGTCGAAGCTATAGAAAAGCGCCAATCCTCCCGCAGCTGGAGTCGCAGGTTCTTCATTAGCTCCTGGTCATATTGTTGTGGCGTCCTGGGCCTGACGCGCACCTCTCTTTCTATTTACATGCCGTTTTCAATGAATAGTAATGAGTGTTGTTGTTGGCGTGCTGCCTGCTGATGACCTTCTCAATCTCTCCTCGCACAGATATTATTCCATCTTCGCGTAAATGAATTGCGTCGGCACACGCGGGCGTTCCACCGGGCAGGATCGGCCATGCGTGCCTGTGATGCCACGCGTGTTTTAATGCATGTTTAGCAGGCCGCCTGTGTTCCAGATGCACGCACAGACGATTCCTCAGGCCCGTTAAAACATGGCAGTGATGGGAGATATACATCATACATACATTAAGCAGATAAGCGGCGTTTTCCGAATCGTTGAGTGCACACAATGAGAGATGGGGGAACAGCTTTCAATGTGACCCACTCATTTGCTCATTGATAACAGCATATGCCGCACATATCTCCACTGGGACAGAGGGGAAAAAAATGAAAACAACAACCATCCAGTTCTAATAGCAATCACTTACTGTTCTTGTCAAATGAGGAAAAGAAGCTTACAATTTACACAGCCACTTGTTGTCAGTTGGTTCGCTGCCAACTCCTCTGGAGAGCAGAGAGCGAGGGCTTTACAAGCCGGAGCTTTGAAGGAACCCTCATGTTACCAGATTTGCTGGTGAAAGCAAATGTTTGAAGGTTTGTATTCAGATATTTTAATGGTCTCATAACAAAGACAGAGGGAATTCCGTTTCCGCACAGCATGCGTCAAAGCTTGAGCTTCATTATCTTGAGAGTGAAAAAATACATGGGGAAGAAAAAACAATCCGTGCAACAACTTGATTGGTTGATACACAGATTGACCCTAAAATCACTCCTCAAAGAACAGGGCATGAAACAGGAATCTGGCAATTCAAAAGGACAAACCATGATGCTTCTCCAGTAGAACAGACCTTAAATAATGAGAATATTGCAAAAAGTATGAAAATAGTCAGAAATCCTTAGCGCCAGAGCTTCTCAAAAACATGCGTGACTGTGCGGTTGATTTGTCTGCAAAGGTTGAACCCAGGACAGACTGAGTCAGCATGATAGATGCAGGAAAAGATTGTTCACATAAAATGTTGAAAGAAATTATATTGAATTAAAGCAAGTTCTACCATAAACGGACATCTCACCCATGTCCACCCCTCACTGTTTTATTTGTTCAAAATCAGAAACGGAGTCACTTCCTTTGCCGAGTACACAAAATCTACAGGAATCTGTCGAATTGCTGCTGGAAGATATTTACAACTCCTGCAGTGCTCCACTTTTATTTATCGAGGGAAGATTTCCTGAGCACGTACGCTCTATTTCAGCAACGCTCTACTCCACATCCATGCAGTTACACACATCCACACCTGGCAGCTTCCCTCTGGAGCAGTTTTGGGGGGTTAAACACGTTTCTGAAGGGAACCTCCACTGTAGCTGTGGAGGGAAGGGAAAGCGTGTCTTGTGTACCTCCCCATGCCCAGATTTTCCCAGCCAATCTGGGATTCAAATAAGTGAAGCTCCGGTCACAAGCTTGTGTTTATAACCAATCGGCTAACTTCCAAAAGATTAACTATTTATTCAAGCCAAAAAGTTGCATAAACAACAGATGTGTAAAATGGCACTGGAACAGATGGCTGTCCTTACAGGCAACGCGCTTCGAGTTTTGACCTCTTATGCATCTTTTGCAGGTAAACGGTTTCCCTTCCTACTATTTTTTACTTTAAGTTTTTTTTGCCTTTTGGGAACCCTTGACCCTGCCCCACACCCTAACTTGAGTGGATAGAACGGTTCTTCCACTGTTTCAAATTACATTATTTTTCCCGTGAGGGAACTACATTTGTGGTCAGGCAAAGTCATACATCATAGCAATAAATAACTACTTATCAGGAATAAATCGTCAGCAATAAATACATTAGAACAATAAATGCTTAAGAAGCCATGTGGGTAGGACATAGTGTTAATGGGGGGGTTGTCATCATAATTTCACTAATACAGTATAAAATGGCAATTATGGAATTTTAAGGGTTAGTAGCTATGGTGACAACGCAAGTCTGGACATTAAGGCTGTAGTCTGTCACACTTGAGAACCGTGCAGATGAGTCTGTTAGTAAACTCAAAACTCAATTGAAAACTAACGTTAGCGATGAGGCTAACGTGGCTTCATCAAAGACTGAACTTCTCTCTCTAGCTCTTCTAGTCAACATTAGCATGTTAGCAATCCATGGCAGCAAGGAGACAGAGAAGCCAATGTGGTCCTTGCTGCAAAACCTCTCACCTCAGTGACTTACCGTAAGTCAGTTTCAAATCAGTCAATTTTAAAGATATTAAATATCGGCTATTTGCAGCTTCAATCCAAAAATATCTATCAGTCAAACCCTCTGCAGGCTACAGTAGACCATGTATATTATTCCACACAGATGCATTCTCTCTTTCTCTCACTGTGTGCATTCAGGCAGCCCAGCATGCAGCAGGTTTAATTTACAGCGAATTGAAACCTAATGAAAAGACGAAAGACTTGGGAGCAGAACTTGGTACCAGAAATGTCAGAAAACAATCAACAGGTTTTCTTCAGAATCTGCACGACAACACTGGATTAAAACCCAAAACTTAAAAGCCTTTAAGCAGACCGTCTTCGGTTTTGTTACGGCCGTGGCCGTACCCCCAGAAGATTCCCTAGTGTTTCCTTGTGTTTCCCCTTCCCTGTGTTCCCAGTGCTCCCCTGTCCCGCTCTCTCTATGTTTTGTGTGTGTGTGTGTGTGTGTGTGTGTGTGTGTGTATTGGCGTGGGCGTGGTCTCCCTTCCTCGGTCTCCTGGCTCCCGGCTCTGCTCATCCTGCACACCTGTCTGCAATCGGCTCATCGCCTCTCCCAGTCTGCTCACCTGCCTCTCATCAGCTCACCTGCCTGCAGTATATCTTTAATCATTCTTCGCCAGATTGTTGTTTCAACCACAGCGGTATTTACGTTTCAAGGCCAAATCTAGTTTATCTAACTAGATTAATCTTTGTTTCTTTGTGTTTCCTGTGACTAACCAGCCTCTCTTATCCCAGGACCATTAGCCACCTGCCTGTCTTCCTGCTAGTCTCCCTGCCTGCCTGCCAGCCACCTCCTAACCTCCATGCTCCCCCTGCCTGCCACGCTTCCCCTCATCCCACACTCACGCCAAGCCCCGCTCCTCACCATCACTCCCCCCTTGCAGCCACTGGATTCCTGTTCCCTGCCATCAGCCCACCTGTGTTCATAACAGGTTTTTAAAAATTAATGGAATTCTGTAGTGGAAATTAAAAAGATCTAGAAGCTGTAGACAACTGCAGAGCGTCAAGGGATTGCTAAAATTCTATTGAAGTCATTTCTCCCTGTAGCCTTTAACCAGAGGGGGGTTCGGGGGTGGGGTGGGGGGGATTGGTCCCTGGGGCCTCGTTCTGCACGTTTATCATGTGAGAAGAAAAAGGCTGGGAGGGCTGGGTGAAAGGGGAGCCGTCCTCCGGGACGTCCAGAGGAAATGACACGGCCATGCAGCAGGCAGAGAGGCTTCTGGGGAATGAGGGGAGGCTTGCAGGCGGCCTGCTAGCGCCATCACTTCTCCTCTCTCTCACTCTCTCTTTCCCTTCCTTCCTTCACCCACTCCCGCTCCCTGTTTTCTCCTATCTCTGTCTCTCTCCCCCTAACTATCCCCTCCTCCCTCCCTCCTCATATACAGGATCTTGATTATCCACCACAACAGTTTGTGTGTGTTTGCACATCTACACATTGGCATTTCATCTGACTTGTATCCGCCCCAGGACCTTTGTTGCATCTCTCGCTCCCAATCTTTCCCGTCTCTCTTCACTAACATCTATCTAACAAAGGCAAAAAAATAATCAAAAAAAAAGCAGCTGGATAGACGTGTTCCCTCGCAATATGCAAATTTGGTTCACAATGACAGTAAACATTATTTGTACTCCAGCTGTTTTGGGCAGCAACGTTTTGGGACGAGTATAGAAATTACCTATGTGGCCTGGAGAAACATTTCCATTTCCACTTGCCACTTGCTTGTGTCTCTTTAAGCAATCGCATTTTAATCCGTCCCCAATGCATCTTGGGTCCATTTACACCTGGATTGTTATGCTATCCAATCAGTCAAGAGGCATTTTAATGCCAGGTGTAAATGGGCTCTATGTGTGCCAGGTTAAGACATTTTCTTTCTTTCAGAGGAATTATTCTGATTATTCTGATTTATATCAGATTTTTAGGGGCATTTTGGTCCTTTTCGGGGGCAATTTTATTCAACAGGGAAATCGAACATTTGCATGGCATATTGGCAAATAAATAGTTTGTACCACAAAGATTTGTTTTAACTCCTTTCCCACTCCTGGAAGCTGTTGTCAGGTCTTACATTAGAGGATGGTGCCGTTCTCCCCTCCATCTTTCACCCATCGGCTGCTGAGTTTATTTTAACAAAATTGGTTGTTTTATTTTTTGTTGATGCAGTGCTTTATATGGTGTCTCTATTTTCTCGTTGTTGTTTTCTGATCCAAAACCGCTCCATCGCCCCGTCATGCGCTCCCACGACTCACATTCACGGGCCAATTTTCACCCCCTCATTTTATGAACTTTGGGGGCATTTTTGCCCTGAGCCAACATAAATTTCTGACTCTGACGTGTGCGTGTGTACTTGTGTGTGAGCATGTGTATGTATTTATGTGTGTGTGTGTGTGTGTTTGACTGTCTGTCTGCACGCATACACATTTGCATATGCTTCATTGCAGGTGGGTGTGTGTGTGTTCATGTGGGTCAACTTTGTGTGAGAGGCTAAGAGTGTGTGCATCGGTGCGTGTCTGTGTGTGTGTGTGTGTATCTGCACGTGGCCAGCTGTGTGTGTATGCAGCTGTATACATGTGAGAGTGTGTATGTATGTGTGTGTGTGTGTGTGTGCTAGAGAATCACGCATGTGTGAGAGTCAATTTCTCTGGGCAAAGCAATGAAAATGTTGGAGTCATTAAAGGCAGCATTTGTTTGGAAGGTTTTTACGGGTTTTGCATAATCACGCAGGCGTAGGCCGCCGCATACGGACACAATCTGAGCCGGGATTTTATGGCTGACATCACTTTGTTTAGCATACTCTTTGGATACCCACTGCGCTGACAGTCGCGTGTTTGACAAACAGCACACGCTAATTGCAACCTGACAAATGCAAAAACAAGCCGCGGGGAGAGACGAACAAAAAAGTTCAAACAAACTATGGAGAGTCATATATTTCAAGTGGTACACAAACAAGGCGGGACCGACGCTCGTAACAAACGGTGGGTGGTCCAGGAAGGAGCGTCCGCCGCGCTGTTTTGTGGCGGTAAACAGATCAGGTCGTGTTTTTACAGCGTGATGGATAGAGCGCTCCCCCAGCTTGAACGCATCGCTTACAGTGAGCCAGAACCAAACTGAATCAATGAATAATAACAACAGAAACTAGACCCTGCGGTTAACTGCAGGGCCTTTCCAGTCGCTTCTGCCGGTCTGCCCTAAAGGCTGCCACGACTTAAAATAAGGTTTAAAATACACTATTAATGAGCAGAAGGTTGGATAAAGAGCTGTTGCATATGAACCAAAGGTCTGTTTTAAACAGAACCAACACTAAAGCGTGGAAACACTGACTTGTAAACTTGTAAACGCTTGGGGCTCGTTTGCCTCGAGCCAGGACATTTAAGTTAGTGTGGGAAAGAAACTGAGAGATGAAACAAAAACGACCAACACCTCAAAACTAACAACTAGATCTGGGTAAATTAAACATTTCAAATGAATTCTTTATGTTGATATGGAAAAAAAATCCTTGGATTGTATCTCACAAGTCAACATCAGTATCTTTTTTAGGGTGCGTTCACACCAAGCATGTTTGGATTGTTTAATTCAAACTCTGGAGCGTTAACTCCTTTAGTTTGGTTTGCTTGTCCATTTGAGAACAATGCAATTTGAAACTCTGGTGGCACCAAATAACAGGACCGAGACGCCTGAAAATCCAAGTCTCAGTCCTCTAACAAGAGAACTGTGGTGCGGTTCGTTAGGAGTGAGAACGTAATCCAACCAACTACAGGAAACAACCCAAAACACAAAGTTTTATGGGTATAACAAGACGGATGTTGAGATCTGACAGCCAGCAGTTCCTCAAGCTTGGAAAGCCTAGCAGAACAAAATGAAGTCATCATGTTCAGCTAAAGTTACGGGAACTGGAATCAGACTTGGTTTGACCCCACCTGCTGCCAAAAGCTCTCAACTGGCAGGATGGCAGGTCACCAAAACTCTGTCCAATAAACAAGCTACTTGTGAGTCATTTGACTTTTGTTTACAAGTCCTGGTTCACTTGTAATTGGTCAGTGTGAACTCAAACAAACCAAATACGAAAAATGCAGCAGAGTAAATTGGTCACACTTTATTTGGATAGTCTAGTGTTGACTCAACTTCCAATCAAGTGACTATAATGTGCCACTAAAAGGTCTATTGAGTTTCAGCTGATACTCATAATGAAAGGTAGTGTGAAAATATAGATATTCAGTATCTGGGTTAGGGTTAATCTGAAATCAGGATTAGGGTGACATACTGTAGTCTGTGGAGATTCACTAAATAGACAAATGGCACTTTGTTGATCATCTACCTTTTGTCACCTGATAGTTAGTGGAGTATCAACATTGGATTTTCCAAATAAAGTGTTACCAGTGATCTTTTCCACTGTGGTTCAGACCAAAGAAAACCAACTGCAGTTTTCATTTTAATCTGTTTGGGGCGCAAGACGGGAGGGATTTACCGCATTAAGACAACTCAGATAACTCAGGAGTATTTGGATTTGAACAAATTTTAAATAATCAAGATATATTCACCCCACCCCCCACCATTCAAAAGAAAAAAAAAAGATGCAATCAAATAATTGATGAAAACACTGCAGCAGGAAATTGTTCTTCCTCCAGTGTCCTTGGTCGCTGGCTGTTCTTTTTAAGACAATGAGATTTTTCAATGATGCCATCCACAGCTGTCTGTTAATCCAGCAGCGAGGCGTGAGTCAGCAGCAGCAAGCCTGTTAGAGCACGTCTCACCACTTCTCTCCTCTCTTCACCTCCACTCTGTTTCTTCTCCTTCTTCCCCCATAACTCCTCTGCTCTCGTCTCTTAACCCTCTCCACCCTCTTCTCTTGCATGTGTTTTCCTACCGCTCTTCCTCCTTTCGCCTCATTTTCTTCTCTTCCCACTTTCCTGTTTTCTCCTCTTTCCTCTTCTCCTCTTCACTTCTCTCCCCTCCAATCGCTGCCTTCAAAGCAAGAACACATCTTGCATAACTGTCTGCATGCCAGTGTAGCAGACAGGGAAAGAGACTGTTTTTTTTCCTTTTTTTTTTTTTTTTTTTTAAATCTGCCAAAGTTGGTGGCAGATCCCAAAATCAATCAGCCACTTTTCTGTTTTGGCAGTGAATTGCGGAATGGAAAAGATGGTGTGCTCCCTTGTTCTAGCGGCTGGTAGAGCAGACAGACTGACCAGACAGTCCAGCAGACATTTGACGGACGGAAATGTGCAGGAGTTCAGCCAAGTGACAACAGCTTTGGAAACTGTTTTGAACTGATGTCAGAAAGATATTTAGGTCTCGATTTCACCAAACGATGCAGGTAGCAAGTATGAACAGTGGTGGAAGAAGTACTGAGATCTTTTACTTCAGTAAAAGTAGCAATACAACAATGTAAAGATACTCCATTACTAGTGAAAGTCCTGCATTCAAAATCTTACTTAAGTAAAAGTACATAAGTATTGGCAGCAAAATGTACTTAGAGTATCAAAGTAAACATACTCATGCAAACTGTCCCCATTTAGAGAGTTATATTTTTCATAAATTATTGGAATATTAATACTGATTTATTGATGTACATGTAAGCAGCATTTTAAAGTTGTCAACGTGAAGCTAATCTTAACAATTTAGCTATACTTTTGGTAGTCTAATCTATAACAATGCTATTTTATAGTTACGTTATAAAGAGGATCAAATGTTTTAAATATAAAATATTTAAATATTTATCTGAAAAGTAACTAGCAACTATAGCTGTGAAATAAATGTAATGGAGTAAAAAGTACAATATTTCCCTCTAAAATGTAGTGGAGTATAAGTACAAAGTAGCATAAAATGGAAATACTCAAGTAAAGTACAAGTACCTCAAAATTGTACTTAAGTACAGTACTTGACTAAATGTACTTAATTACTTTCCACCACTGGGTATGAACGACTACGGACTTTGAGTTTTCAACATTGCTGCATGTCAACATCTATTCAACGTCAAAATGTGTGCTGGGAGTGGAAGATTTACCTGCATTTGGCTGCGGCTGGTGGTAACAGAGTTAGTTTAGCGTGTGTGAACTCCTGTAGTTTTTGGAGAACCAACAATTTCTGAGTTTCCGAGACACACTTTGTTTATCCTGTGTACAATACAGGATAAACACAGCTTAAACATGGCATGAACACATTGGTTTATACTTTCAATAAAGGTTTTCCTTCTTCTAAGTTCTAAGTGTGGCTGAATACTTCCTTCATTAGTTTGCTGCTTAGTTCAAGCACCTCGGTAGAACTGCGTATCCTCTACAACAGTGGTTCTCAACCTGGGGTCCGGGGACCACCAGGGGTCCTTGAGGGGGTTCCAGAGGGTCCCCAGCAAATTGATGAGTTGTTAAACTTCAGCATTATTTCATTTACAAGAAGTTAACACAATTAGAGAATGTAGAAGAATGACTGTTTTGATCATAGTTTCACTGTTATCTCTCTACCAATACAGATAGTCATGGAATTCTGGACAAAATCATACCTAACAATAAAAGATATTCTCAGATTTGGGTCAGAGAGGCAAAAACTCATCGAATAGGGGTGCGTGGCCCTAATATGGACTAAATTACGGGTCCTTGATATGAAAAAGGTTGAGAATCACTGCTCAACAATAGGAAATATCTTATTGCATATTACAAGAACAGTCTGTTGTTTCATTGTTGTTATTCCTTAGGCCCGAGCGTCCGCTTGCGCCCAGTATTTTTTTCTCAATTTCCATTCCTATAGTCGATGAACAAATGCAAAGTGGAATTCAAGTGGAGTTGGGGCCTTGGGTCTGTTCCTCATAAACGAACACAACGCAGAGTGAGCTGATATCGGTTAAACCAGCTGCGTCTTAAGCGGAAATTCCACTGGGTGTGTTGTGCTGCGCCGCTGTCAGCGTCGCTCCACTGTGTCCCTCCGGCCGCTCCCCAGAGTCAGCTGGGTCGACAGAGGATCAGAGAGGAAAAGCATCTGGACCGCATTCATCTATATGCAGGAGAGCAGCTTTGGTGTTTTCTTTTTGCTTTGTGCACAAATATGAACAAAAGCAAGACTGATACAAACAACAGCAGAGCCACAAACTACAGCCAGACGCTGTGCAGGTTAAAATAATCTGATTTTTAGACTATGTTTGTCATTTTGTAAATTTAACATCACAGCCTATGTGGATGAGATTTTTCCTTGTATTGTCTTCACTGAGGGTCTCAGCTTGGTAGGTAAGGTCGGCCTGTTCAATATAAAGAGGATCAATATAAATTCTGTTTATCAGTATGATTCTCTTCTGTCTGTCAGATCCTGAACCAGCTGATGTTGATTCCTCCTCCTGTGGTGCAGCAAAGATCAACCAGACCTTCATCCTGTCTGCTGTCTTCTGCTGTCTTCTGCTGTCTTCTAGTGTCTTCTGCTGTCTTCTACTCTCTTCTACTGTCTTCTGCTGTCTTCTAGTGTCTTCTGCTATCTTCTGCTGTCTTCTAGTGTCTTCTGACCTCTTCTGCTCTCTTCTACTGTCTTCTAATGTCTTCTGCTATCTTCTGCTGTCTTCTAGTGTCTTCTGACCTCTTCTGCTCTCTTCTACTGTCTTCTGCTCTCTTCTACTGTCTTCTGCTCTCTTCTACTGTCTTCTAATGTCTTCTGCTATCTTCTGCTTTCTTCTAGTGTCTTCTGCTATCTTCTGCTGTTTTTTCTGCTGTCTTCTGCTGTCCTACTGTCTTCTGTTGTCTTCTACTGTCTTCTGCTGTCTTCTAGTGTCTTCTGCTGTTTTCTACTGTCTTCGGATGTCTTGTAATGTATTCTGCTGTCTTCTACTGTCTTCTAGTGTCTTCTGCTGTTTTCTACTGTCTTCTGCTATCTTCTGCTGTCTTCTACTGTCTTCTGATGTCTTCTGCTGTCTTCTGCTGTCTTCAGCTGTTTGTATGAGTGTTTGCCTTGGAATGGCTGCAGAGTGAAGTGTCTGGTTAGCTAAAATCCTGGAGGTAAAACAGGCTGAAACAAATCCATGAGATAAAACCAGTCTGTAATCCTCCTGCCTGTCAGTCCCTTCACTAGTCAGTTCTCCAAACTCAGTTCACCATAGAGATTATTCATTCATTCAGCCTTTATTTAGTTGGGGAAACAAATACACAAATACATGTGCATGTGTATGTATGAGGTAGGGTTACGGTGACATGAAGAAAGAACGAAAAGAAGAGTAAGTTAATATTTAAATCCCATCAGTCCAGCCTGTAGCTCTGAACCCATGCTGACAACCGAAACCAAACTGATGTCTAAAATACAGAAGCATCGACCATAACCAATCTTTAATACGAGTTATCAATAACACTCAGAAATCAGACTGCAGCTGGAAGTGACAGCTAACAGCAGACAGCTGATTTCAATCAAATAGCAACTTCTAGCACACTAAAAACAAATGTGTTCATTAGCGCCCCATGGTGGTCACTGATAAAGTCCTACTATAAAGGAGGGTTAGATGCTGTAAAGACTCAGGACAGAGTGAGTTTTAATGAGTCAGCTGGGAGGCTTGGTGTGTGACTGTGGAGAGACTTGAACCTGCGATCCTCAGGTTATGAGACAGTCTCTGGACGTCTCTCCTCCTCTGACACCAGGCTTCACCTGATCATCTCCTGTTGAATGAAATCCACCTCGTCAGCTGGTTGAAATAGATAAACCCCCCAGACAGTACACTTTACAGTCAGAGTGTTTAGCTGACACTCTTATCTAAAGCAGCTTTGAAACACTGAGGAGTCTGAAGTCTTACTGAAGACACACTGCTGTTAACAGATATGATAATGGCAGTCGGAGGAATTAAACTGGGGATCTTCTGGTTACCAGTCCTGCTCTCTAACCACTGGATCACATTGCCGTCTGACAGTAGGCAGCCTGATAACCTGTTGAATGAAATCCAGCATGTCAGCTGGTTGAAATAACAGCAGCTCACTAATAAACACATAGATGCTCTGATCTGGAGCCTGAAGCCTCGGGACATTTCTACACTTTACTGACAGTCTGACTTAAAAACACAGAGGTGAATCTGTGGGACTTGAACCTCGGACCTTCTGATTACAAGACAGTCTCAGACCTGAGATCAGTTCAGATATCTAATGTAAAGACTCCTTCAATAACTCAGAGTCACAGACCTCAGATCAGTTCAGACTGCAGCCTCCAGCAGGCCGGTGGTGAACAGAGATTGTGTAGAGGTAAGACTCTCCACTCTGGAGTCACATGTGGGCCGGGAGCCTGGGGTCTAATCCACCAGTGAGCAAAGGAGAGGAGGAGACAAGGGGAGTCAGGATAAAAGGTGAGTGCCTAAATCATGAAAATAAAATACTGATGTCCTACGCTACCTGATACTTAAAACCTTCAAAATAAAAGCATCAACCAAAATCACAAAACACATCAACTCAAATAAATGGAGAAAACAAACTGACAACTTCGACAAAATAAAGGCAGAACCCTAAAAGACAAAAAATAAATAAATGAATAAAAATACTAAAGGGGTACCAAACAAATGCAAAAAAAGAAAAAAACAAATACAAAAGAATCCCCCCCCCAAAAAAGCACTGAAAACAAAAGCAACTATAATCAAACAAACAAGAAAAAAACTCAAATCTTATTGGCAAATCTGCCATTGTCTCTCTCTCTCTCTCTCTCTCTCTCTCTCTCTCTCTCTCTCTCTCTCTCTCTCTCTCTCTCTCTCTCTCTCTCTCTCTCTCTCTCTCTCTCTCTCTCTCTCTCTCTCTCTCTCTCTCTCTCTCTCACACACACACACACACACACACACACACACACACACACACACACACACACACACATAGTTGAATCAAGGAAGACTGAGCGAACCTTGTCCATTAAGACATGCAGGACATACAGGAACGTGTGTGTGTGTTTGTGTGTATGTGTGTGTGTGTGTGTGTGTGTGTGTGTGTGTGTGGTGTGTTTATTAGTGAACTGCATATGGAGAGGCTGGAGTCTGACAGTCTTACCTGCAGCGAGCGGTGGGCCGACACTGAAACTGACTTGCAGCTCGTAACTTTGATTGACTGCAATCTGTCATCCACTCTCCTCGTTAATGTGATCGGCCTCGCTGTAATTCGTTAACTCGTCTTAAACTGTCAATTAGCGGGAGCCGTGTTAATGCCCCCCCACCCCGCCCCACCCCACCCCTTCCCCTCTTTATTACTCTCTGTTACATGAGCTATTGTCAGCTCCTCCAGCATCCCCCTCCTTGTTGATTTATAGCCCTGTTTTCCTTAAAGTCACACTCAATACTGCGATTTCCCTTCCTCTCTCTCTGCTCAGGAGTGCAGGCGCTCCAACGCTCATAAATTAATTAATGCATGACATTCCATTCAGTATATGAAGGGATCTGTTCCCAAGCATTATATATATATAGATAAATGCTCAGTGAGCGCTTCTCTGGGTGCTGAAGTGGTGATCTTAGGCTTTGGGGCTTAAAGCTGCACTAAGCAAGATTTTTATGTAAAAATAAACCTGTCTTATCAGTCTAAATCACAAAGTCGGGCTGCAGCAGAGAAGACCGTCACATTCTCGACTAACTGAGACGCTGTAGATTCACTCTGTTTGTCCAAATTAAATTCTGGTGTCGGGTACGGTCCCTTCTCCACCCACAGGAAAATCAAAACTCAACAAATCAAAACTTCAGAGTGAAATCCAAACTGTCTCCTGGACAGCAGCAGAGAAGCTGGACTCACCAGCGTTAGATCTCCTCCTCTCTCGTCTCTTTGGTTTTCCTTTGGCCAGGTTGGTAAACATGAGCGAGCTATGTGCATCTTACTGATGTCGCACTAAAGGAATTATGGGTATCGAAGTTCAAACAGATCTCATTTGGCTGCCATTTGAACATGTAAAGTTGCCTAGTGAAAATTAGAAACTGATTTTCAAAATAAGGGCTCTAAGGTGCTTCCACTAGCAGATGCACTAAGTATGAAATGTGCATCTACTGTAAGTACAAATATATGAAAAGTGATATGTCTAAACTACAGTCCATGTTATATGTATAAAGTCTATCTTGGTATGGTATGCACTGTCACTCTGTACTGTGTTGACATCCAGTTGTCATCATTATGTGACACTGTAAGCTGAGATTCTGTGTCTCTGCATCAATGTCACCAAGACAGATTCCTGTACATTCATCAAACCTGATCCTGAATGTCCCCAAGGGGATCAATAATGTACTATCGTATCTCTTATTTTATCACGTTTAGTTGAGGTGGAACTCAGCTGAAAATTTGTCTCTGTTGGCCATAAAATTTAAAAAATAATCCCAGAAATATTGTTTTGGAGGAAACTGGGTAAAATGAATGAGCAGCCCTGGTCAGCAAAGTTTTACTTTCTAGTGGAAACCACACTACTGGTTGTTAGTGTGGTTGAATTAAACAAAAGCCCAACCATAACCTGTCCCAATCTGCAACAATGCCACCAGGGAAATTTCCTGTACATTTCCTGTATTTGGAACTTAAAGGAATTCTAACTCTGGTAGTGGAATTAATAAATGGATCTTAATTTGTTTGCACACCGATAAGCAAAGTTACAGAAAAACCCCAATGTGATTAAATACGATTATAAGAAAGAAGAGATGCAACTGATTAATTTGTGCAGGGCGAATGGAAAAATACCCAAGGGCGCTTATGAAAAACACCAAAACAAATAAAAGAAAGAAAAAAACAAAACAGCAGCAAATCAACAAATCAACATGACAGACAAAGACACAACTGGATTGGACAAAATAACACAACATGATGGGAAATGGTAAAGCGACACGATATAAAGTGACGAGGGAAATGGAAATGTTGTTTTCCTCATTGGCTGTTTGTAGTCATTTTCCCTCAGCGCCGAACACTCAAATTGATTAGATGTATTGTTGTTGTGGGCTGATGGCGGTGGTGTGTGTGTGTGTGTGTGTGTGTGCGTGCCGCACAGGATTATTAGCCTGTAATGAGATCACAGCGGGGGTCCAATCTTTCTATTGACTTATCAACCCACCTTGTACTGAGGAACAATATGGAGAATCACAAAAGAAATCAAAACAGAATCGCTACATGCTTTGTTATTATTCACTGTTCTGCTTACAATTATAATGCCACATTAAACTGCGAGAAAAAAATAGCGTGATTGAAACCCAAAAGGAAAAAAATGAATTTGAAACTGAAAAAGTTATATTTAAAAGTAAAAGGTGCTACCTGGTTCGATAGAAATCTAAAGAAAGTGGTAAATTCCAAAGTGAAGGTGCTCTTGGTTGAAAGTGGATTGAAAAACAGCGGCTCTTCCTGTAGAAAATAGAAAAAAGATTCCAAGCATTGAAAACTGTGTCATAAAACAGTAGAAACGACAAGCAATTAAAGGCAGGAGTAGGATTTTGCTGGTTGTGGCTTGTAAACACAACTTTCAAAATTGACCCCTCCTCCCTGCTCAACAAGATGTGAAGTACACGCCAACTGAATGTAGTCACCAGAAAGGTAAAAAACTGTTAAAAAAAGTTTTAAAAAAGTACAGTCAGGCGAAATGTCAAGCAGACAAGCACCCGTTCCCTTTCACCTGTTGGAGAGTCTTGAAGGAGAGGATGGGGATGAAGAGCGATGCAGAGTGCATGTCCGAGAGGAGAGAGACCCGAGACCCCAGACCCTGCTACTAAAAATGCCGATCTACTGCTAAAAACGTTTATCATGTCAGATATTGTAGCCTAATAAAAGGAGATCAAAATAACAGAAAGACTTGCCAAGTTGTGCCGTTCCACAGTTTGTCCTGTAGATGACAGTGAGACTCCATAATGGAATCTAGCAGCTATGTAGCCGACAATAGGCTAAGTGACAAGGAAATTAAATTAAATTATTATTAAATTAAATTATATTAATTTTCTTTTAGCTTATTTTTCACCTCAGTGGAGAAGGTATTCATCTTGCGCCTTTCCTCCGCTCCAACTCGCTGGCGCTGCTCAATGTTTTTTTCACCTTATTTTCTCTCTTGTAATCTGATCCTAGGTCAGCCTAATCATCACGCAAGTTACACAGCGCTTCCATGCGTTTCTCGTCTCGTCACGTGATCGGCCCTGATCACGGGTCTTCTCGGATCCACTCGGGTATTACACATAATGATAAACAGACCCGGGACATGCCGGTAATAGAACGGGACCCGACCCGGACCCGATTGACCATAATAAAACGTGGACCCGAACCCGTACGGGTCCCGGGTCGGGTCTCGGATCCTAGGGTCCGGGTAGACCCGTGAAGACCTCTGCAACGAAGCTATGCTAACAGCGGTAGCTAGCTTCCAGCTAACGACACACACTCGCTCTGACCAGAACTCCAGTTACTCTGTGTTGGAGTTTGGACGGTTCAGCAGAGGTTTTGGTTGCAGGCGGACCAAAAGGTCGACGCCCAGAAACGTCCCGAACATTCAGAAATAATAAAATCCAGGCAGAAGGCAGCAGGCTCTCTGCAGACACACACACTGTCACACAATACCAATGGGCCAGAAGTAATGATTGAGTAGGATGATTTTTGGATGAGTTCATGTTATTTCAAAGGAGAAAATCCTGCTCAGTATGCCTTTAAGAGCAGTCTGCTTCATTAGAAAGTCTATGACTGTAAAATCGCTGTAACATCAACAGCGTAGGCTGTAGGCTGTGGAGGAGGATTTAAATATCCAATCAGCTGTCTGCTACGAGTCTCCAGAAGAGACTTGATGAGAGCCAGCAGAGTAGAGTAGAGAGTCTAAACCCCCTGAGCACAGGAAGAGGTCTGTAGGAACAGAGCCACTGATTTCAGGATACTATTTCATGATACTATCATCATATAATATTTTTACCAGACCTATGAACTTTGGGCCAAAACCAAAAGCCTCTAATGTTTTAAAAAGAAATGTCTGATCCACCCCCTCAGAAGCTCTGTCTTGGTGCGTAGCTGCTGTAATCAAATCCCTGACCAGACACACACACACACACACACACACACACACACACATTATGAGGGAGGAAGGTCCGGCTCAGTCAGATGGAAGCAGCTGAGCTGAAGAAACAGCAGAGTCTTCAGATGCAGCACTTTGAACAGAGGCATCAGACAAAGACACTGAAGTTGATCCTCCAAAGCTCCAGAGTCAACAGGTCCGGACTATAGGACATGAATCAACTATACAATTATTTGGGTAACACTTTAAAATAAGGGTATATTAATTAAGGGTTTATTAATGCTTAATAAGCATTAACTAACCCTTAATTAACAGTTAACTGATGTGTCTGGCATTTACTAATGGTGTTCATGTTAACTAAGGTATTAATTTATAGATTATTTAATAGTCATCTTTATAAACTATTAAATAATGTATAAATTAATACCTTAGTTAACATGAACACCATTAGTAAATTATTACCAGACACATTATTTAACTGTTAATTAAGGGTTAGTTAATGCTTATTAAGCTTAAGCTTATTAAGTTAATGCTTATGAATCATTAACTAACCCTTATTGAGCATTAACTAACCCTTAATTAATGTACCCTTATTGTAAAGTGTTACCATTATTTGAATTTTTTTATTTCAATTTTTGGATTTTCCTTTAGTTTCGAGTTGAATTTCTCATTTACATTTTACTGTGGTGTTATTATTCCAAACTGAACAGTAAATAGTAAAGCATTGATCCTCCATAAGTTGAAGTCCTTATCAGTGAAAGTTTGAAAGGGGAGTTGGACAAAACTTTTTCCAATCACACTCTGCCCCCTTCTGGTTGACTCCATCCACTGAGCAGCGGGGCAGGAGACACTCTCTCTCTCTCTCTCTCTCTCTCTCTCTCTCTCTCTCTCTCTCTCTCTCTCTCTCTCTCTCTCTCTCTCTCTCTCTCTCTCTCTCTGCCTTTCTCTCACTCCACCTGTGGGCAGTGGTAGCCTTGACTTTCACCTTAAGTAGCTTCAAAGTTATAAAAACATACTTTTTCCATACTATACGACAATGTTTTATACATATTCTGTACCTGCTCATTCCAACGCTTCATTGCAGTTACAGCTGCTTATATTGAGTGAAATATTCAAACCTAAGATGCTATTTTTTTTTTTACATCAAATGGAAAAATCTAGATGTCTTGTGAATCATTTTATATACATTTCCCTGTACTTCATTCAGCGTGACATGTTTGGTATCTTTGGAAACCTTAGGATCTTGACTACAAGTTCTGTAATGATGATCCCGCATGAGGGGCTTTATCTAGAGGAGCAGGTTTGTGATTGGAAGGTTGCCGGTTTGAATCCCCAGACCAGTTGGGAACATTATAGGTGGGGAAAGTGAATATGAATCACTCTTACATCCAGACTGAGACACCAACTCCTCCAGTGGAGCTGCTCAGAGCCGACAGTAGAAGACAGTAGAAGATACAGAGTTTGTCCTTGCTTTATGCTTCACTGCCCTTGCTCATTGGAGTCGAGGGTAAAAGGAAGTCCAAGGCCAAGCCCAGCCTCTTCTTCTGTGTGCACAAGTTAAAAAATATTTTTTATTCGATGGCTGCCCTACAGGTTTTGGAAAATGTTACACTGGGGAGGTCGCATTGTGAAGGTGTGTAACTGCATCTCTACCACCTGTTAAGCACATCACACTTTTCTTAAATGAAAAAGCCACCCTCAGATACTCTTACAGTTATATATCTTCAATATGTGATGTTCAACGTATTCTGGGATTCATTTTGTGATGAAGTGTTGTAATTTACTTTTTTGGTGAACCCACTTTCCCTCAGCCTGCCTCGTTTACTTCGACTTCATTTCCCAGAATGCCTTTCAACAGCCCCCCCGGGTGTGAACTTGTTGCATTTAGCTGCAGGCTATACAGGCAGGTGGAGAGAGCAATAGTGATGGATGTAGAGTAGTAAGAGCAAGAGAGCTTTTCCAGTCGCCCCTGTGGGTGGAGAAACTGGTCTCTCTCCTCTTCTACGATGGATTTCTCCCTGTATGATTGTTGAACGTCTCTTGGTGCAAAATGGCGGCTCTAGAAAGAAGCCCTCGCTCTTTGATTCTGAGGGACTGACACCAAAACCTGACGTTTACCGCTGATGTTTTAGATCCTGAAACATTTCTTGATGTCAAACTCCATTGTAGCTGCTGGAAATATCTGGACATGATGTCACATCATCTACATTTGGCCAGATATCTGCAGAAATAAGATAAACGACACCAAACAACAACATGGGCCCAGAAATACAAGGCACATTGCCCACAGCTGTTTTGTAACAGTATTAAAGTGTGTCAGGGTGGATTTTCACTCTAAAATGTGATATAAATTCAAATCTGCAATATCTGTGACAATTTATTCTAATTTATTTACTTCAGGTTATGCAAAAGTTACTTTTTCAGCACCATGTGTCATATTTTAACAGCAGTGAGTGTATCTATATTTACTTATTTTATATATGCTTGCTCTCCTTCATGCATATATGGTATACTTGTGTTGATGATTCATCAGAGAAAACTGAAAGTCTATTTTTCTCTTTCTCACTTACTTTCTCTCTCTCAGTCTTTCTCTCTCAGACAGATTTACACGGTTCCTCATCTAAATTCTTCAATTTTCTACTGAGCATTTACACAATTATAGATATTGTTTTCTATTGGCGTAACTGATAGAATGGAACAACAATCCAGCATTAAATGGATGAGCTGTTATTAAAATGAAACAAAACAAAATGGTTCAAATTACAGTGTCAAAGAAAAAAATCTGTATTTAAGTATCTGTGAAATATCGCTGCTGTTGGATAAAAACTCCAAAGTGACAACCTTTACAGGAGTAGAGATGAACTGGCTGATTTTTTTGATTGATGCTATTATATATATTGTAAGACATACATTTACAATTCATGCTGAAGCTAGAATCTAGGATTAATTTGACCATTGACATACGTTCTAGAGAAGTTTTTTTTTCACTTTCAGATGCAAAATAGATAGACTTTTACAATGAAAATACACATATTCTTAATCAGTTTGACTTTTGGATGGAAAGTAAGAAGATTTAAACCCAAATGTCTTGAGTTACTGTTGCATTGAGTGAATAGAAATCTGATCCAGGTAGAAAACTGTTGTTGAGTCAGGTGGATCCTACGAGGCCAGGACGGCCATCCGCTCATTTTCTAACTTGCACTAGTCGGAGCGAACCGCGCGACCGAGCCTGCACTGAGTTTTTTCCATGACTCTGCTATTTTATTACACTTTTTACGACCTCTCAGTGGCTGAAGTGCTGAGAGACTCAGCCTCCACAGCGGAGGCTTGACAAGCGGCTGAGAATCACAGAGACAAACAGCCTTTTCCCTCTCAGAAAAACAGGCTGTTTCAGGACTGTTTAGGCAATGAAACGCATCAAAATTGAAGACACAAAATATTCCCACAGCAGCAATAAACAATCATGAATATGCGGGGAGAGAGAGAGAGAGAGAGAGAGAGAGAGAGAGAGAGAGAGAGAGAGAGAGAGAGAGGGGGGGGGTGGGGGCAGTGTTGATATAAGCTGGTGCTGTAGGGTTCATTGGTGGTGCTGATTCATAATTACATGCATGAGTAGGCCTGGTTTCTGGCAATACTGAATACATGACGCAGCTTTTTGTCTCAGTGTATGTGTGTGTGTGTGTGTGTGTGTGTGTGTGTGTGAGAGAGAGAGAAGGTGAGTGAGTGCATGTGTGTGTGTGTGTGTGTGTGTGCAGAAGTTTGTGCATATGTGGATGCGTGTACTTGCGTGTGTGTGTGCACAGGCTTTCGCATGAGCTTGTGGGTGCGCTTGCCTGTGTAATTTGGCTGTGTGCGTGTGTGTGTGTGTGTGTGTGAGAGAGAGAGAGAGAGAGCCATGCTATCTGTCTCTGAGGGAGTGCTTTAATTACGGCTGCTAATTGAGCTGTTAAGCCAACCTATGTCTTGATTACACATCTCTTAACTGCTCTCTGGACTCTTAACTGCAACTATGGACCGGCAGCCAGAGACGTCGACAGGCTGCCACAGTACATGTGTGCCAGTGTGTGTGTATGTTATATCCAGTTGGTGGAGAGAGTACTGCAATGTCCTGCTCAAGTAGAAGAACTGTTACTTTGCTGACATTTTAGACATAAGTAGACGTAAAGGAAAAACATATTTTTACACACCTAAAAGTATTTGAGTGAAGTATTCTGAGGGACAAAAACCAAAAAGGTAGATGCTGAGAAAGAAATATAATCCCGCACACTGTCTAGACTTGCATGATACTTTAATGCAATATTTTGGTCAATAACATTTTTAGCAGCCTATACACTTGATGGTGAAAGTCTTATTGACCGAACTGAATGATTGATTGATTGATTGACTTTATTTGATAAATGAAAATACAATGTACAATACATACAGTACTAAAATTCATCAGGATATCGCAATAAAGTCACATGACTAATTTCCATTGCGGTCCTGAGGTCTTGGCTTGGAGGCAGGCAGGAAAAGGGAGTGACATGTATATGCTAATAATATCCCATTTTTACACTAAAACACCTAATAGAAACATCAATATTATACAATCATGAAAATAATAAAAAACACACAAGTTCAGAAGCCAGTCCAAACTGTCCTAGAAAAGATGTTTCACTATACTAACTTACTCAGCATCCATTTTTTTCAGTTGTTTTTTAAAACTATTCAGAGAATGGGCAGATTTAATTTCATTTGGGATTTTATTCCACAGTGTAGAGAAATGCACTTCTCCCTACTTTGCTTTTTAGATTGGGTTGTTTCGGGTTAGATACACCAGCCCTCGTATTCAGGCCATGAGAGTCCCGAACATACTGAAAATACCCGGTAAAATAATTTGGACATAGACCTTGTAAAATCTTATAGACCATAATACGTTTTAACTGTTGGATTCTACCTTCAACAGGGAGCCATTTCAACTCTTTAAAATGGTTTGGGCTAATGTGCGTTCTTGGACTGAGATGAAGGACGACCTTCATTAGTTTGTTCTGAGCTTTTTGAAGCTTATCTTTTCTTCTTTTAGTTATACCACTGTACCAGGTTACACAGGTGTAATCATAGTGGCATTGAACTAATGATGTAGCTAGCTAATGTCCTCATGGTTTCCTTATCAAGGAACTTGGATATTCTTGCCAGATACTTTGTCTTTGAATGGACCTTCCCAATGACAGAGAGGGCCATAGACTCACTAGTCATACTCTGTTCCAGTTCGCATACAAGATAAGTAACAGAATGCTTTTCCTGTATCTTTGTTCCATTACATTCAACAGAAAAAGTTAGATCCCTTAACTTATGCCTTGTTCCAAAAACAATACATTCAGATTTGCCTAAGTGCAAGGATAACTTATTGTCACATAACCAACTGCTTACTTTGTGGAGCTCTTTACCAAGTGATATTCTAACTGTTTCTAAGCACTCTCCACTTACCAACAAAACATCTCATTAAAGTATCATGCAAGTGTAGACAGTATGCAGGATTATATTTCTTTCTCAGTATTTAAAGGATAAGGCCGGTGTTTTTTAACGCATTGCTTACTGTCAACAAATCCTATGAAAACAACAAATCAACAATGCGTTTGCTCTACTCCCGTTACTTTCTGACTTCCCACGCACCGTTTTTAGCCGTCAACCCGGAAGTCACTGGCTCCAATTGTAAGCTAAAAACCTTGAAATACAGCTCACAAAGACATAGTTTACATTTTAAAAATCGCTAACTGCTACCATGAAAAGTCAGGCTGTTGTAGTTATTACCAAATCAAATTCAAATGGGAACAAATTATTCATTACGCCGGGGACTATTTTCTGTGCTACGGAACTACTTTCCTGAGACCGCAAAGTGTTTACAGCCGGCTTATTAAGTTGTTTGAGGAAAAAGTCGGCCGGCCCGGTGCATCACGATGATGAAATATGCTGCAGAGCAGCAGCATGGCTCTGTGACGTGTTTTTAATAGGTTTTTAATACAATGGACTTCTATGGCTGCTGGGACATGGCTTCATTGGGCATCAGCTACATGGACGAGACTTGTTGGCAAAACAACATTGCTGATTTTGTTATTTTCATAGGATTTGTTGACGGTAAGCAGTGCATTAAAAAACACCGGCCTTATCCTTTAAGTAGAAGTAAAATTACTGGTGTAAAAATGCACTTAAGTAAAAGTAAAACTCCAATCCACACACTCCATCTCAAGCATCTCAATCTGCTCCGAACACGTTTCAACTTTGGAGCCTCAACTGAGAACCAAAACGGTTGTTTTCCGGCATCAGAGTGACTTTTGATCTATGTGGCGGCAGAAGGACATGATCCATGTTTTCAATCAGGCTGTTCTTGATAAGAAGCGGGCTGCAGGATGCCAAGACGTCTCAGCAAACACTGACAGATGGCAGCGTGCAGGAGGCGGCCGAGCTCAATGTCAACACAGGCTAGGACAACATTTTCACAATATGATATTATGACACAGCTTTGGAAACTGCTTTGAACTTAGAAAGATATTCAGGTCCTGGTTTCATAAAATGAGATGGACTTAAACCCCCTGTAGTATGTGACTGCAGACTAATTCAGCCAGTAGCTTACAATTGTTCAGATGTATGGACAATATATTGTCTAACAGGTGTAATAGTTGGTCAGCAAATATATGAAGCAGACTATAGATTTGTTTGTTTGTTTATTAGGTCCGACACAGAAAACACACATTTTAACAAACAATTATATACATTATATACATTCAGACAACACATTACTTACAAAGATCCATCATCAAATCATTAGACACTACAAAAAAAAAAAAAAGATCAGGCCATAGAAGAGAGAATATGACATGGTGCTGTAGAAACACAAGAGCCAGTGCTGCTGCTGCTTCATATCTGCTGCCTGCAGTCACATTAGGAGCGAGAGTCAAATAATTCACAGCAATTATTTCCTCCAGTGCATCTGCACCTTTAGACAGCATTTACTCAACAGATAATGACATTTAACCCTTGGCAGCGGAGAGCAGCTCTCATGGCTGTGAAAACAGAGAAAAGTAGGAGCGGAGAACCAGCAAAAGAACAGCATTATTATGGAGTGTATTTTTAAAACTATAACATGCTTAAATTGTAATGCAGTTTGCGCTCATTCATTTTTAGCATATTGCGATGGACTAGCTCAGTGATTCTCAACCTTTTTCATATCAAGGACCCCTTATTTAGTTATGGCCACATTAGGGCCATGGACCCCCAATTGATGAGATTCTGTCTCTCAAACCCAAATATGATAATATTTTTATTGTTAGATATGATTTTGTCCAGAATTCTATGACTAGAGAGATAACAGTGAAACTATGATCAAAATAGCAATTCTTCTGCATTCTCTAATTGTGTTAACTTCTTGTAAACAAAATAATGCTGAAGTTTGACAATTGATCAATTTGCTGGGGACCCCCTGGAACACCCTCAAGGACCCCTGGTGGTCCCCGGACCCCAGGTTGAGAACCTCTGGACTAGCTTACATTTGCCATTAGTGTTTTTAAAAAGTACCTTAATAGCTTGCTAGGTTGCATGTTGTCATCAAAGTCATAAGTCTCAGCACTAAGTGAGTTGTGTATATATATAACATATTATAGCAATAATGTTAATGCTAGGTTCTTGTGTTGAGCGGTTGTGTGTCTTTGAGCGGTTTGGTCAGATGGTTTTCCCCTACAGACTCTGAAACTGTTGGTCTAAACCCGCCGTGTCTCTCTGCATCTGCAGCAAGATGATATTGGGAAAATCAGAGTTCATGTGGTTTCTCTCACAGCCGCAAGAAGATCCAATCTGTACTACTGAGGATTAGAAATCAGATCTGCTGTGCCTTTGTAAATACTGCCTGACAAGTTGTGTTGACAGACTGAGGCCATGCTAGGCCTTCAGAAATACAAGACCAAATGCCAAAATTCAATGAGGAAAAAACAAACACCAACAAAACAAAAAATAATATCGGCACGTTTGCCCTGCTTGAGAATTTAATTTGGTGCTGTGACAAGAATTGAGTGTTGGGGGGGGAAATGCTATTGTTACCTGTCCATTTGCAATTATTTTGTACAGCAGGAAAGATGTGGAGGAGGATAACTGCAGCTGGTGAAAGGCTGTTCAGGCTGGAGTGGATCACCTGGGGAGAAGGAACAGAATTTTTTTTTTGGGTTTTTTTTTTTCAAATAAACTCAAGGATACTTCAATCGCTATATTACACACAGTGTAATTTGGAATGTGTTTCACTGCATTTCCCTCTGACACACACACACACACACACACACACACACACACACACACACACACACACACACACACACACACTTCATCACTCAGAGCATCTCAAATGCTGTAGAGAATAGACATAATGTAACACACAATGTAATCTCCCAAACTCCCACTAGTCAAACCATCTGCTACACTAGGCGATTAGGTGATGCTATTGCTACTACTGCTACTCCCACACTGTAAAAACTCATAGTGCAATTTAGTGAAATCAACTCATCTTTATCCATTAACACAATGTATATACCTAGATCTGTTTGTCAATTTCAACTTAAAAGTGCTAGTTATGAGCTTCATGACTTAAAATCACGAGTTCACATCTTGTGACTTAAAATTATGAGTTGAAAGAACATCTTATAAAGAATTCACTAAACTCAACACTGTTAGTTTACTAGCAGACTTCCCAGTATGCATTGCATTCGGTTTAACTCTCCAGAAACTCTTCCTTCTTTTGGTTTGAATGAAGTTACAGGATAGAGACTTGTTATGTATGTATGTTTGGTGAATAATAGGTCAATTTCTGATTTAAAAAAAAAAAAAAAAAAATGCTAAAGTACTATCTATCTTATCTATGCATCTGGGAATTCACAATCAAGTAAGTTTCTCTCTGATGCACATAGCAAGTACAATCCACTACATGTAAGTGTATTGCAGAGGCAGACTATATGCTGAACTGTGTTTTAATCAATCACAAGAGGAACTCCAACTTAAACCTAGCAAACCTTGTGAAAAAATAAATAACCCTGGATTTCAGTTCATCAGTTAATGCATTCAACTTGGAAACACGAATCAGCATGACTAGACATTTGTTGGCTGAACTTATTGTCTTAAGTTCACTCAGTTAGCTTTTCTACATTAGAACAACTAACTAATGATCTTTGACTTATGTTTTTAACTTGAACTGCCCTAATATTTTTTGCAGGGCATTACTGTTACTTACAACTTATTTGACAACTCAACAAACAAAAAAATGCAGTCATGGTGAAAAGCAAAAAAGAGAATGAGATCATTTTTTGCCCGCTCATTTTGTTTTTTTGTTTTTTTTTTTACTTTCAAAGGTTTTTTTTTCCTGAGCCCCTGTTCATTTCTGAACCTGCTGTTTATGTTTCATACACACAACATTACATAGCGCCACCTCTTGACGCACTACAAGAAAAGGAACCCAGTGCAAGAAAAGGAAAACTAGCTGGTTCAAACCTCAAGTCCGTTAATGTTCAATCATCTTAACAGGCTGATGAATTTAAGATCCAAGCAGGCTGGTTGTTGCTCTCAGATGCTGTGTCGCCCATCAGCATTAGTTTGAACACTTCTGTTTAAACAGAACCTATAAATAAACTGATGAATGACAAGTAAGAGCTTCTTGTCTGTAGCTCAGTGAGATCAGCAGGTGCTTGTCCTTCATGAAGACGCTGGTTTTGAGTCTCAGCTCTCTCAGTCTGAAGTGTTTCATGTTATTGTTGTCAGCACTGTGAAGACTGATGATGAACAGAAACGACCCAAACCTCAGAAACAGCTCAGCAGGATCAGCAGCTGGCTTGTCAGTCTGGATGTTGGTTCAATCCCTGAAGGAGGAGAGATGTTGTTGCTAAACTTAGTCTGTAAAGTCTTTAACATGACTGGTAAAGACTACAGCTGCTACAGATAGTTAAATAGATATATGGAATTCTTAGGTACAGACACTACATGTAGTTCACTGGAGAGACGAATGCCAAATGTGTAGTTCTGTATGTAAACAAACATACATAACTATAAAATTAGAGTCAACATTGGTACTGCCTTTACCCTTATGAGGAGGTGGTGGCTATTTGTTTTTACAATGCACACATCATGCAAGAGCCAAACATTTCCAGCATTTTTACTAATAGCAGGTAGGAAACTGTTTCATCTTCATCTGATGTCACACTCAGTTGGTTTTAGTCTCATTTCTACCTGAGATAAAGCTTGTAGAAGTATAGCTTTTCACCTTATGCACAGGTAGGTGTGTTTGTTTTAAGAAGTTTAATTTTCAGAGCTGATCTGGGTGGGTGGAGCTGCATCAAGAATGAGAGAGAGAGCAAGAGGAACACCCAAACTGTTTGTCATTTTTAAGGATAAATGCATGGAGAGGAGAATGACTTAATTCCACTGTGTCAGGCTGGAATTGAACCCATAACTTTCATGTTACAATGAAGACACTCTATCAGACTGAGCCACCAGGACAAACTGGCATAATCAACTCTTGTAGAAAGACTAATTAAACAGCAGGTTAACACCAAAACACTCAATGGAATAAATATATTAAATATGAAGTGAATCTACATATGGCATCTTGCATCGGCCTGTATGGCTTTGATGCTGTATAAATGCGTTTTTGAAAAAATATGCATTTGAATTTCCTACAGAGGAGAGGAGTGACTGCTGTCACCCGTATATACAGTCTTGTCATTTTACTCCGCTCTGCTCCAATATGGACCAGACATATGCAAATTCACTCTCATTCATACATTAGGTTGTCACTATTTATTTTACTAGTTTGCACCGAGCCCCACTCTCTTCCGTTAATTTACATACAGCCACGTCTTCCGTTGCCCATAAACTTTATGGTTAGGTAACGTTACCTGTGGTATTTAAGTGACGTTAGTGGAATCATTTAATGCCGTAATGAATTAATTCTTGTCTCAACAGTATCATCAGTGTGTTCTAGTGAAAATAAAGTGATGCAATCTGAATCTGAAAGTTCCTATTTCATTTAATAGAAATCTGATTTCTTCTACAAAGTACTGCAATCTGAGTAGTTTGAAATACTGCTACAAAACTAAGTTTGTCATTGGCTGTGCAGGCTGTCACATCAATATCTGTTTAATGTTTGCTGGGTGAGGTTGAAATGGAAGAAAAATAAATCGTATTCAGGCTGCTGTTGAAGACATTATGTAG
>NW_027280644.1:0-38863 GCF_046629955.1 Centroberyx affinis | reverse complement strand
GTGGCACGTGCACGCATACACAGGCTCGCACGCACGCACACACACACACACACACACACACACATGCGTACACACACACTAGAGACACACACACACACACACACACACACACACACACACACCCTCCCTAACTCCCTCTCTCTCTCCACTGTAACACGAAAGCCACGAGGGTCAAAACTAAAGATGGAACTCCTGTTAGGAAATATTTTACCTTGTTATTCAGTTCCTACAGTGATAATGTGAGATGTTCTTATAGCACAGGTGACATAATAAGAATTAATATGTTTTTTTTTGTTTTAGAGCATCTGAATTTAGAGATTTTAATGAAACAAACTGTTAAACAGAAGCTACTTGATGTTTAACGGTAGCCTACAAATTTAATGCTGACTTTGAATCAGAGCTTGAAGCTATAATGAGAAAGATGAAACAGGATGCTCACAACGTTGCTGTCTCCATTTTACATGTGGCATAAATGGATTTTTTTTCCTTTTTAACCTCACTGACTACAGTCTGCTTGTTAAAAAAAACAAATGACAAATTGGATTTGGACATAGATGAGCCGTTTAAATTGGCTTTCAAAGCTAAATTTCCAAGTTTCACAAAACAAAAATCAAAAACAGAGATTCCAAAACAAGATATTTCAAAATCCTCATGTCATCTGCAGTGACAGACAGGTGAGGAATGCTGTGCTTTGAGCCAGATGAAACCTTTTGTTACCCTGTACATGTTCAGAGAGCCTTATGTACATGAACCTGCCAGTAAAAGCCCATCACTATACTATTCATACAGGCAAATGCAAAGCACACACAGACAGAGAAAAGAGGAGGAACTTACTAAAATGTTCTTGTATTAAAGGTAATAAATCCATCGACTGGTTCAGAATATGTTTGACACCTGGAAGAGACAAAAAAATGAATCAAGCAGCAAATTATCCACTTTTTATATATAAAGAATCAAAACCCTAATTGCTATAGGCCTACAAAAAGATAGATAAAATATAAATAGAAAATAAATTGAATTATCTACATTTTGATACAGAATTTAAGTTATTTTTTAATAATAATTATTGTTATTTTTTAGCAAGATTGAGGATTTAGTTTTTAATTTAAGAGCAGATAAAACAGCCAAGCTAATATATTTTTATTTTTAGATAAAATCCACAAGCTAAATTTTCTAAACAGGGTTTGCCTGTGATATAACTAATCGATATAGGGATGAGACCATAAACCATAAAAGACCATAAACCAATTAGAGGGTTAGAAAATCTTGCTTTATCTTTATTATTTGGCCTTATTAATGTCTACCATTGGCGGTACACTTGAAATGAATCACTAAATCAATTTTGCACAGATATTTGTTATATTTTACGTTACATTTTTGAAATATCGGATGGTGTTAAATGTAAACGGACACAGCCAAGTTCAAATACAAAGCCATACCTGCCAGTCTGACAATACAGAGTGTGCCAGAGAGTCCACCGGCCGCCTTTTAACTCCACTACCTTTGTCTGGCTTTTGTCTCACTCTTGTCAGAAGAATTAAAGCTTAACACTTAATACCGGGCCTGATCACTGACACTTGTCGTCATTTATCTCTTTACATCGCTCTGAACGCGTCAGCATCCCCCTCAAGACTTTTATTATAGGACGATGGAATATCAGGGGAATATTCACATTCGTTTTCTTTCCGTCATACCTTTACACTGGAGATGCCATACTTAAATACTGAAAGCAAAATCCATCTGCCATTGGTGCCATAACTTGAGTGCGTTGAAAAGCATATAGACCTCCCAAGGCTGCAGCACCCTCCCCTCTCCCTGCTCCCTGCTCCCTGTCCCACACCCAGAACCTGGCACCTCTCTGCCAGCTTACCACACTCTGTTTAAAAGTAACTCATGCACAAACTTCTTCAGGCGTGGAGTCTGTCTGTCTGTCTGCCTGTCTGTCCCGGGCCCGACACACTTGCGCAAGGAAAAAAAGTTTTCTTTTGTCGCCGTTAGTTTTTGGAGGCGGGTTGGAGTTGGAGATGGGGCTCGGTAAAACGCAGCTGCCTCCCGTTTCCAGCCATGTCTGGACTGTCACATTGTGTGACCATGCATGAGTGAATCCACAGAGTCATCAGCCTGTCGGGATTCACACCACGCCCCTGTCAACCTCCCCAAAAACTATTCCCAAAACCTCCCCCCACAACTATACCAGAACCTGTCCAAAAACCTTCCTGCCCCAAAATCTTTTCAAAAACTTCTCCAAAACCTCCCTAAAACTTTCCCAAAACCTCCCTAAAACTTTCCCAAAACCTCAAAATTTGCCCCAAAACTCTCTTCAAACCTCTGTATTCCAGCTAGACACTCCTAAAATAATTATTTAAAAAATGATCACATATAAATACAAATATCACAGACAATAATAACACAAAACTTTAAAACCATAGGTCAAAAAGCTACACCACAGAAAATCCTATAGTAAAAACATGACAGCAAACTCACTATTGAGTACTGTAGGTCCCTATAGGAATATTATAGGAATACTATAGTGATACTACAGGAGATAAGAATACCATAAAGTAATATAAGGTCATAAACTCAGTATTGAGTGCTATAGACACACTTTAAGTTCCAATAGGAATATTTTAGGAATATTATAGTTATATCATCAGAGATAAAAAAAAATACCATGAAATTTTCTAAAGGTCCTATGGAATCACTATTTAGACCAGACACATTTTAATTCCCAATAGGAATATTACAGTGATTTTCATTATTTAATTATGTGTATTATCAGTAAGAAACATTATTTTGAAATCATGGGCAGAGAGAGCAGCCCGTGATAATCTGACATTGTTTACTTTGCCAACTTAAGGGGAATAAAAAAGTGGAAAAAGACAAACACAAAGTGGGAATAATGTCAAACTCTCTGTATTCTAAGCAGACTGAAATGTATGGGTGTCAATGGTCACCCAGAAAATAAAGACCCGCTCCCCTGGCTAAGCTGCAGAAAGACATGGCATCACTATAATGTCAGATGATGTTAAACACATACACACAAAACAATGAACTGCACAGTCTTGTTTCACTGATTTATCAAAAAAAGTCTTAAAGAGCAGAAGACTTCAGGGGTCAAAGTGCACATGTAAGAAAAACAACATACAGCAGGTACAAAACACAATAATCACAAACATTTAATTTCTTCATTTCATGGTTAGAAAGCTGTCTGTCCATTAGTAGCTGTTATCAAAAAGTAATAGGTGGAAAAAAATGTGAAAATGTGAAACTTTGGGTCAGAATCATCAGGATAGTCTCTAAACAAATGTCCATAAGAGATCAATGCTACTTCAATTTTTGCATCATAAATATAATTTGGCTCTCATCCAACATATATAAAATAAAAGGTCAAAGGTCAAAGGCCAATGCATAACAGACATACAAACCCTTCCAAAATCTGCAAACCTTCAGACTGCTTTCATCTGTCACAACGCATGACTTGGCATATTTTGGATCTGACTCAAGTTTGATCAAAACTTTTCTCACCTATTACAAAATGTCAATATTACACTTTTGTATCCAACTCCATAGAATTGCATGAGGTTTGTGTAACCAGCTTTTCTGTTCATATTTTGGATGTGACACCTCTAATCTCTGGTCAAACCTCTCTCACCTATCCACATACTATACTGCGCTTCTTTCCCATAAAACAGTACAGACTCTTCTAGTTTTGCTCCAACCTTTCTATCTTCACGTTATTTCACATCTTCATCCTGCGTTCACGTAAAGGTGAGGTGTGTGTTTGTTTCGACGCGTGCTAATCCGGCTCGGCTATTCCTGGATGAAGGGAGGACAAAGACATTTTCACCCGGAGATGAGCCGCGGTCCGCTCACGTTGGAAGAGGGCGAGCGGTGATTAGTGCGGAGGCTAAAATAAGGGCCGTGCTGAAAGCTGATACCGCCAGCTGGGGTCAGCACACACCGCAGGAGCACAATCCCAAATAAGACGGACTGAGCAGGCCGACTTCTGGAGAACAAACAGTCTCATCAGGAGGCAGAAACACACGTCGGACATGGTTAAAATGCACAAATGAATGCAGTGATTTGAATCTGTAACTCAAACAATGCGAGCTGATTCATATGTAAAAACATCTGTGAATGAATGCTTATCAATTTTTGTTAATACATCATGATTTGTATAAAGTTTAAGGAATGCGAGTATGGTTAGGCAATGCAAGTGGACATGTTTGTGTGAAAATAAAAAATGTTTTGTGTCCAAATCATGATATATCATTAAAACACATAAATGCAAGTGAATGATTTACATCTGTAACTCAAACATGTAACCTGATTTATATGTAACATCTGTGAATAAATGATTGATATGATATATTCATCTTTCTGAGTCGTGTGACATTTGTTTTGATCTCCATATCAACTCTACTATAACTTGGATTGTAAACAAATGCTTCACATTTATGAAATCAGATCTGTTGGAGAGGTTTCTGTCAGATTAGAAAAAAATCTCCGAGAGCCAAACAAGATATATAAGAGAAACATTTGTCTTGTTTTTTTGATTGACAGGCATGGATTTCTGAAAATATGCAACATGTTCTCAGTGGGTTTCAGGTTACTTCACTTATCTACATAAAGAAACGCTTAAAATTTCAGTTCAAGTAAAAGATTAAAAATATTAAAATTGGATTTAACAGCAGAGATATGCAGCATTATAACTATATAGCCTTTGTGGTGTTGCATGTTCAGAGTTTACCTGGTTATATATTTTATATATTATTTATCTGCATAGTCTTGTCCTGTACAGCATCTGACCCAACAGACTTCTCAGTAGTAAAAATGTACAAAAATGACCAAACTCTAGCATTATTCATAGAAACTCATTGAACTATAAAAGATTTTTCAAACTTCATTTCTTGCTACACAGTCACTTGATTCAAAACAGCTCATGATCATAAAAACTCCTCCAGTCAATACACACTCAAATCTGTTTACATGAATTCTTCCCAAATATATATATTTTTTTGCATTCACGCACATTTAAAATCAAACATCAGCTCTTGTAAACTAGACAATAAAGCAAATCACAAAAGGCACTTGGACCTTTTTTTCTACTTCATTTTTCTCAACTTCAGTTCTTCTCCTTTTCTCTTCATAACACTAAACACTCCCAGGCTTGGAGTGAAGCCTTTGTTCCACTGTAAACCACTAGATGTCAGCGTCGACTCACTTCTCTGCTTCAAACCCGGACCAAGACAGATAACCAGCATGCTCCAGCAACTCCAAACTGTCATCAATAAATTAAAACAAAAACCTATATTACTTCATCAAACTATATCAATTTTCCCCTGTATGGAAAGCAGGGTGATACTTGTGAAATTGTGTACTATTGTGTGCTAAAGCAGACAGAATCGGGTCATGTTTGAGAAATTCTCCTAGATCTGGCTGCTTCTTTTTCTGCAGAATACAAACTGGGCCTCACAGTAACGAACACTGATGAATTATACTTCATAACTTTGGGGGTTTTTTACACACTCTACATAGGACAGACTGCCTTCAGCGGTGCATCTGAGGCCATATGTAGGAAAACAGCCCACCTCTCTCTCCTGGCAGACAAGAATATACAGTGATTCTCCTACAAATTAAAAGACAAGGTAGGCTGCCGTGACTGCAGGAGCCACTCCTCTGCCTGAACTAATTCATTTTGCAATAATTTCAAGCAAGTTTTAAGAGTCAAACGCTCTGAAAAGCTGTTTGAGAGGCTGTTTCAACCCCCGCCGAGAAAGAATTCTGAGGGATGTTCAGCTTTTCCGCGTAATTACCGAACTGGGTGGTGGGATTTACAGTTTATGCCCTCTTCACCACCGCCGGCCTTCCTTCATCACACGGTCTTGTTGCTGGACGAATCCGTGGAAGACGACAGCAGCATCTCGTTCTTCTTGTTCTGCAGCAGGGCCTTCTCCGGGGTGACGCTGTCGGGATGGGCGTAGGGGTGGCTCCTCTTGGCCCCCCGGGCCGAGCACCTCATGAGCGCCTTGACGATGAGGTAGCCCAGCTCGGCCACGTTCAGCACCATGCAGATGGCGGACGAGGACACCATGAAGATGGTGAAGATGGTCTTCTCCGTGGGCCTGGAGATGAAGCAGTCCACCTTGTTGGGGCAGGGCCACTGCTCGCACTTCACCAGCCGGGGCATCTGGAAGCCGTCGTACACGAAGTAGAGCGCGTACATGAACCCGCCCTCGAAGATGAGCCGGAAGAACAGGCTGCAGGTGTAGGTCCACCACAGCGGGCCCGCGATGGGCAGCCGCCTTCTCTTCAGCGTCTGCAGGTCGGTGTCCGTCATCTTCTCGGCGCCGTTGGAGGCCAGCATGGTCCTCTTGTCCCCCCGCTTCCTGTAGGCGACGTGCATGGCCACCAGCAGGGCCGGCGTGGACACGAAGATCAGCTGCAGGCACCACAGGCGGATGTGCGACACGGGGAAGAAGTGGTCGTAGCAGACGTTCTTGCAGCCGGGCTGCTGCGTGTTGCAGGTGAAGTCGGACTGCTCGTCCCCCCACACGCTCTCCGCCGCCAGAACCAGGATGGTGATGCGGAAGATGAAGAGGACGGACAGCCAGATCTTCCCCAGGCTGGTGGAGTGTTTGTTCACGCCGCCCAGCTGGGCGTACAGCGCTCCCCAACTCATTGTGGCAGCGAGGAGCCTGGATGCTTAGACCACCTGTGGAGGGCAGGAGAGCAGCAGAGGGTTAGCAGCCTGCAAATCCCAAATATGTTGCTCAGGGACATTTAAGGGACAATTCCAGCATAATGGAGTTGCTCATTTTCTACATTCCCTTACGACTTTACATCACTGTAGATCATTTTCTAGTGCTTTGCTTTGTCTAAATATTACGAGTTACTCCCAGTAAACAAGAGGGCAGCAATTTAAAGCCACAATTGTGGAAAACCTAGCTTTATTTTACGTTAAATTTTACGGACTATAGCTGACAGAAGCGTGTTTTTTGGTTTGTCTGTTGGCTTGATGGATCCAACGAAACCGCAGAGAATGTTACCTTTTGGTTGAAAGTTTTATTTTGGAGAGGAATAAGTGGAAAGAGAAGCAGGAAGTCAGACGCCGCCTGCTGTCTCGTCTCGGCTCTTGCTGTGTTCTCAAATATGAGACGGTGAACGGAACTTCAAAACTTTGAGGTTTGGCAAAACTGATTTAAAAATATCTTGGCACATGCATATAAAAACTGACACAATTAACATGAAAGGGATGGAAAATGTAAAAAAAAAAAAAAAAAGACCAAAAAACCAATCATGCTGGCATTGTCCTTTAAGCTGCTGAATGTCCTTGAGCAAGACACCGAATCCCTAGAGTAGGGCTGGGCGATAATTCAATATTATCGTTTATCGTCTTTCAGTGGAATCATATGGTGATGATATGAAGATATTTTGATATCGTGACACACATTTCTGCTGTCTAAATTGATGATGACAAGCAAATTTTACTTAAAAACTCTCATAAAATGAGGTATGGTAGGAATATTATTTGAATATTTCTGTTTTGTTTGACATCACACCTAAAATTACCATTCGGTTCAATGAGATGAACATTAATTTTGATTTTGATTATTTAATGTGATTTTGCATACATGAACCATATTGTGATATATATTGACATCGAGAAAAATCCTTATGATTATCATGATATTGATTATCGTCCAGCCCTACCCTAGAGTTGACAAAAGTGACAAAACGTACAACTCTGTATCTTTCTTCTTGCAGTGACCTCACTGAGAGGCACAACTGAAAAGACATTACCATTTTTTTCATTCGTTTGCTAATAGATTTTTACTTTGCATTTTGGCATTTCATTGCATATTGTGTAGAGTGACATGAAAGAAAGGAAAAAAAGAGGAATAACTTGGGACAGTGGTCATGAAGCGGACTCGAACCCACAACATTGCCAGTACATGGTGTACGCCTTAACCAGGAATCCAAGTTATTTCACTCTTATTATTTAACTATTAACAGTTAATAATTACTAATCAGTTTGGTCATTAATTAAAGCCATGATTTATTATTTTCTGCAGCACATAGATGATTAATGATTACTATACATATAGACAGTCTGTTCCTTATGTGCACTTTCCTTTGATTAGGCTATATATAGCCTTCTTCAATACATTTTCTTCATGGACATTAAGGATGCTGAAGCAGTTAAAGGAGATAAAGGAATAAAATCTCTTTTTTAATTAAATCACAGAGCAGAAGGCCAGCAGCACAGGTTTCCATTAACCCAGAATCAGCCCTTCAGTACTTTTCTTATTCATTTTATTCCACTAAATAACTCTTAACACTGTCTGTTCACCCAGTTTCTGTGATTGCATTCTTCCTTACTTAATCCCTTCTTCTAAACTTTCTTTTCGCAGATCAGCAGCTTCTTCAGAGGCGAGAATTTTGTTGGAGTTTAAGAAAAAAAATCAATACGAGCTTTGTCTTTTCTGATTTTAGGCTTTTTTGTAGGCTATAAGAAATGTATAAATCTAATCTTTTATCTCACATTAAAAAATAACATTTAAATAAAATAGTAGTTATCATGGCATACTCTCTACTTTGCTAAGTAGGCTAAATAATTCAGTCGGTTTAAATTTATGATCTAAGTAAGATCCATTTTTTTTGGTTTAACAATTCAGGTTTGAAGTTGAGAAATTAGGGTAAAGTGCAAATATGAGCGGGTTCACCACATTCAAAACGCATCAGGAGCTTAATAACAACTCACCTGTCTCTGTAGCCCGTATCCAGTTAACAGCCTATCAGTAGGTTTCCATGAAGTTAAAACCAATTAATCCTCTGTTTTAGTTTGCCGTCGTAAAAAAAAAAATATTCCCGCACTCCAAAGTCAAAGGAAACTATTTCAGAGCGAAGTGGTTTCAGAGGAGAGGAGTTGTTTTGAAAGCCGTGCGGTCTGACAGGAGCATGGTCTCTGCAGGGCCGCACCTGAGTCTTTTGAGGAACCTCTCCGGAAGGGCGGGGCCAGGCTCAGGGTGGGGCCAGGCACCCATGGGAGAGTCACCCATCACCAGTAGGACTGGATCTGGATGTCTGTCAACTACATTCATCTGCATTCAAATGAGATTTGCATTTGTAATGGCTGAGCAGCCTATGTAGAGATTCCTAGCAGATTAGAGATTTACTCAAGCAAACTTCCTCAGAGGCAAAGCTGCTCTGGAGGCAGAATGATCTGATTGGTAAGGAGTAAGTAAGCAAACTAATGGCAAAAAATGGTCAAAATATAAATGGCCTAATATAGGCTGTACATGGTTAAATTACTTATTTTTTCATTAATTTATGACCATGGCATTCATGCTATTCATGCATTCAGCTAGCTAACTAACTTACCTGGATTAGTGGTTCTCAAACTTTTTTCATGTCAAGGACCCCTAAACTGACACAAATTAGACCACGGACCCCCATTTGATAAGATTTAGTCCCAGGGTCCCCCATCTGATAAGATTTTTGCTTTTAGATGTTTTATTACAGAAACTGTATGAAACTCATGACCAAAATAGTCATACATTCTGTCATTGTGTTACTTATGGATGGAATTATAGTGAAAAAAAATGATTCCCCTTTTTGCTGGGGACCCCCTGGAACCCCCTCAAGGGGTCGCATCTGCGTCTTTTGAGGAGCCTCATCCCTCGGGAGGGGCGGGGGCAGGCTCAGGGTGGGGCCAGGCACCCATGGGAGAGTCACCCATCACCAGTAGGATTTGTAAAGTAGTCTATGTAGAGATTCCTAGCAGATTAGAGATTTAGTCAAGCAAACTTCTTCAGAGGCAAAGCTGCTCTGGAGGCAGAATGATCTGATTGGTAAGGAAACTAATGGCAAAAAATGGTTAAAATATAAATGGCCTAATATAAACATGGTTAAATTACTTATTTTTTCATTAATTCATGACCATGGCATTCATGCTATTCAGCTAGCTAACTATCTTACTGATCATTTAGTATGGATAGATTGTATTTTTTCAGTTAGCAGCAGAGTGCTAGGCTTCATAATATTAGCTTCCTCCTCTCTTATCTCGTCTTTTTCACTGAGCTTCAGTCTAACATTACTTAACCAGAAAACTGTGGTTCTTTGGCTCCGCCCACTGAGGTTTAACTCAACCATTCAGATTATTTCTGCCTTAGTTTGTATCACTAAAATTCCAATCTGCTTGCCACCTTAAGTACTGCTGTTCATTTTATAGACTTTCTGTATTAAAATTTAGTAGCCTACCTTCATTCTAATTTTCTGTTTGATTGTTTTCAGAGACACATTATGTCCCTAAAAGCAGATCAAGATAAAATATGAATGCTACTTTCACATTTCTATACTGCTAAGAACACATTGTATATACTTCAGAAAATGTTTCATAATATACCAAAAAATGGCCAAAAAGTTTTACTTGTAGATGACATTCATTCAAAATATCTTTTGGACACTGGGAAGACATTTTCTTCCTATGCCTTTATGCAGATAGATAGATGGATAGATAGATAGATAGATAGATAGATGCCAAAACACATGTAAAAAAAAATCCATAAAGCGAAGATGCTTTCAAAAATAATGAAATGAATAGTCTCTAAATATCAAAACATTTACGATATAGAGCAGTCTACTGACACACTAATGCAGAAATAAATAATAACAAACATCTAAAACAAATTTATATTAAAGAAATCTAGGGTGCCTAAGACTTTTGCACAATACTGTATCTCTAAACATATTCTGACTGAGTATATGTGAAATGTTTAGGCCACACTGCATATGAAGATTATAAACAAGCGTACACGGTCATGGGATCTCCAGTCCGGCCAGATGGCATGATGCGCTCCATGCTGTGAAATGAAGTCTTCAACATGCGAGCCCAAATTTCACAGCAGGCCTCCCGAGTCGTCCTCATGACACATTTCCATTCACAATTTCCAAGGCTTCAGGAAGCTCAGCAGCCATTTAATGCAATGCATATCATCTATTTGTTTTACTGGAAGAAACAGAGTCCACTCCAATGATACTCATATTTATTCATTCATTGCATGTCAGTTTTATCTTGTTTGAAAATAGTAATGTATATTGTGAGTATAAAAATTCATACAAATGGAGGATTTCATTGTTTTTTTTAATCAAAGTCATTCACAGTATTAATTTCCATTTAGGAGAGCATTGTGTGGTGTAGAGCAGCCATTCTCAACCTTTTTCATATCAAGGACCCCTAATTTAGTTCACATTAGGGCCACCGACCCCCATTTGATCAGATTTTGTCTCTCGGATCCCAAATCTGAGAATATTTTTATTGTTAGATATGATTTTGTCCAGGATTCCACGACTATCTGTATTAGAGAGATAACAGAGAAACTATGATCAGAACAGTCATTCTTCTACATTTTCTAATTGAGTTAACTTCTTGTAAATTAAATAATGCTGAAGTTTAACAATTCATCAATTTGCTGGGGACCCCCTGGAACCCCCTCAGGGACCCCTGGTGGTCCCCGGATTGCATGTTGAGAACCACTCGTCTTTCCTGTCACTTTTCACTGTAATGTCAGCAGAAATGTGCTAAAATTATCAAAAAAAACAAAACTGGAAGGCACTTGGAGAGAGCAAACCTCCACCGACGCTGAACAATTCTCCAACTCCAACCCAAACACATCATTCCTATCACTTAAATTGTACGTTAAATTGATTTCTTGAAAACATGCATTTAGGATTTGGAATCAAGTCTCTGTCTCTGTTAGTTTCATAATTGTGGCAAAACAAAAAAGATAATCTGCTAACGACAGAAATCCCAGATCCAAATCAACACCAAAATCAAATCAACTCTTCCTTGGACCAAGACTGATCTATCCACCACATGTAATAGAAAACTGTTCTTAAGTTTTTGAGAAATACTGCTGACAGACAGACAAACTACCCAACAGTTGATAACCTTTGGGCGGAGGTAATCATGAATGTGTTGTGTACAGATAATAATGAAATACATGGTTAGAGGACTCCTGGCCCCATGTCAGCAGTGTTAATCAGAGGTTTTCTGGCTGCTGGTGTCGTGCTGGGTCTTCAGCTGGGCCAGGCCCATCAGCAGCTGGTCCCGCCTCTCCCTCCTGACAGACAGGTGCTGCTGGTCGCTGGGAATCAGCTCACACAACTCCTGTGGACACGAGGAAGGAAACAAAGGAGCCGAACATGACAGGGGTTCAGAGAAAACAAGTGCATTGTTGGATCAGGGAATAGAGGGTTTTCAGGTGATGTGATGCAGCCTCTGGCGGCCATGTTGGAGGTCAGCTCCTGGGCAACAGTGGCTGAGAACTGGGGCTGGGCGATATGGTTGAAATCAATATCACGATAATCATAAGGATTTTTCTCGATATCAATATATATCACGATATGGTTCATGTATGCAAAATCACGTTAAATAATCAAATTAATGTTCATCTCATTGAACTGAATGGTAATGTTAGGTGTGATGTCAAACAAAACAGAAATATTCAAATAATATTCCTACCATACCTCATTTTATGAAAGTTTTTAAGTAAAATTTGCTTGTCATCAATTTAGAAAGCAGAAATGTGTGTCACGATATTAAAATATCTTCATATCATCACGATATGATTCCACTGAAAGACGATAAACAATAATATTGAATTATCGGCCAGCCCTACTGAGAACAGCTGGTTGCGTTTCTAAACTTACAACTTGGCGGTATCAGCAGAATTCAATAGACCACTGTAATAATAATTTTTGTTTTTTAATTTTGTGTTTTTGTGTGCAAGTATCTGGTCAGCTAACCATCACTGTCTTGTTGTTAACACATCTGATTAGCACACTAGCTAACGTATCTAGTAGCAGCTAGCATTAGCATGTTCACATTAACATCAGTGTGTTTGCTGGCTAGTTATCTAGCTAACAGTTTGTTCAGGTTAACTGAGCTGACTCTTCTCAAGCTACAACTCTTCATGTTTTGGAGTAGAGACTAGGGCTAAAGACAAGACAGTTTACTGTGTCACAGTAACCTACATTTAGAAACAAATCCACCTTATCACATTCACTCTTACTCCTAACGTTTCTCAAAGCAGTTACACCCACACCAGACAATCTTTTTCAGGTATCACTTATTTTCTTGTCTAGTTGTTATATATTGAGACTTTATTTGCACACAGCCAGTTCTCCACTGCACCTCCATGATGGCTCCAGTGATGGTTGCAGATTTGTGATGCAAAACGCCTCTATAGCAAGGAATCATCTGTATTTGCCAATAAATAACTGTGGTAATAAAACTCAAGAGGGCATTCTTATTCACAATGATGTGGTGAGATTCTTGTTTGTTCCTTGTACCTAACTGCATCACTGTTGTACCCATAATCACAGTAAAGAATCACTAGAAGACTGTGGTTGTACTGGGCAGGTGTGAATGTGTGTAACTGTATGAATATGAAGCAGGATACTGCTGAAAAAAATACTCAGTCAACTTTGCCTGGATGAATAACGATTTAAAAAAGATGGTAAAATGGTTTTCATATTACAACCAACAACCTATGAACTGTCTGAAAGTTTTCAGACAGAATACATACATACGAGCAAGAACATTGCTGTTTTTCTCTCAGCTGAAACTTTGTTCACCACATTTTTTTCCCAGGTAGTTCAGTGTGAACAATTTACTGCTCTGGCTGAGTGTGTCCTCACATGACGACCTTCTGTGGCTAACATTTAAACAGCATGTGATTGAGTAATGCCTCATTAGCAGGAAGCTATATGGCGTGGGGGGGAAGAAGGAACGCTTGACCTTCAGTCATCCAGAACTAAATGTTCCATTACTGAACATTTCCTCCACTGGATAGAGAGAAATTATAAATGAAAAAATAAGTGTTTTGCGACTGATCAGAAAATACTGAAGAAATGAAATCTAAAGCCATTATATTTTACAGTTATCCAGAGCGAGTTACAATAAATGAACATGGTAGGAGTTTTCAGTGTCTTGCACGAGTTCACTTTGACACAACAACCAGATGTGGTTTTGCATGTAACATTTTTTTGTCTGGAAAACCATTTTCTGAAGAAAAGAGTTCAGAGGGGTTTGTTAAGGATGAAGAGTTTAAAAAGGATCTTTTCCCCTTCTAAAATATTAACTTTCAGTCATTTTGTTTAGTAATTCAAAAATATTCTGACGCGATTAAATTGTTTTCGATTTTTTTAATTCTGTTTTATTGTGCATAAGGTATTCGGGGGGGACTTATGTTTTTTATTTTGGCTTTAAGCGAGGAACATACAACTTTAAATTGTTGTACTTAGGTGGTACAGCTTCGAGTACAACTAACACTGACATAGTTAAGTGGTGTATATACTAAGGGTTATATACTAAAATACTGAATGCAAAATACAGTGTGCTCTGGTAGCCTACTGGTTAAGACACATACCTCATTACTGCAACGTCTGCGGTTTGAATCTGGCTGTGGACTTTTGTTGCATGTCGCCCCCCCATCTCTCTCTCTCCCTTTATTTTTCCTGTCTTTGAACGTTGAACGTTCACATTTAGACCATATTTCACTGGTGTAATATCCCACATAGAGACAGTGTGAGAGATAGACAGGAAGGTATGGGAGAGAGAGGGGAGGACATGCAGCAAATGACCACAGGCCGGATTCAAACCCGGGTCGCTGCGGGAAGGACTGAAGGACTATTGAGGCTCTTTCCACCAGGCCACCTTGCTGCCCTTTCCAACAGAGTGCCATAGTCAAACTTACTCCAATGATGCTCTTGGCTGCCTCCCCGGTGAACTGCGGGACGGGTCCGAAGCTGGTCAGGAGCCTCCTTATACCTTCTCCGTACCGCTTCAGATAGTCCTCCAGACCTGTGGGAGGAGAGCAGGTCAGAGGGGAATGGCCTGGACTACCATGTGAGACCGTGGGCCAGTAGCAGAAATCTTACAGTGGTTGTCGTCATGTGAAAACCTTGAAACTCCCATTTTGGTAATTTCAACTTTAACTGGAGGATTACATGGTCTTCTACCTTTTCAAAACCCACTGGATAAACTCAAAAATGCAAAGTAAGGCTGTTTTTCTTAAGTTCTTCTTAGTTCCTGAAAAGTTGACATTTGGGAGATACAAGGTTTTCACTCAATAGCAACGACATGCATCATAACATATGGCATGTAATGTAAGTTTATTCAAAGCACCTTACAGTACCATGAGTGTAAACAAAGCACGAGTGACCCCAGTGGGTAAGGAAGCCCTAACCCTGGTGATGTTAGTGCCTTGGTCTATTCACTGAGCTATGAAGGAACATGAATCACAATAAAGATTCATGTAAACACATTATTGCCATATCACACGTTATAACAGTGAGCAAAACTTTTCAGTGTCAATAGTCCACAGGTGCTGCATCCAACATTCTCTGATCTCCTTTTAGGGATGTTACACTTAGCATGTTGTGTTTCTCCAAATGAAGACCACATTTCCCATAAATCCCTTTGCTTCCTGACGAAAAGAGGATGCCACTACTTCCCCCTCCTCCCTTATTTATGTCAGAAATATGCATTCTGACAGCGTAAACTAACGTGAAACTGGAATAAAGTTGTGTATTACCTGCAAAGTAAAACGATTAGTGTTTTGTGCCGTACAACAATCTCCCTTTGTGCCGTAAAACAATCTTGCAAAATCCGAGCTGGTGGCAAACAATGTAAAGAACAATGTAAAAAAAAAACAAAGTGTAGAGGCTGCTAGAGGCTGCCAGTCTTCTCAGTGATGGTCTCATTTGTTTACGGCAATTATACTAATGCCTCAAAATGACTGTGGTAATGATTGATTGATGTTAAAATGCCACATGTAGCACCTTTAAATAAACATCCTCTAACACTCAACCAAATATGTGGGATTGTGCTTCTTGATTTGGAAGTACTGCAACACAGAGCTAATGATGTATGAAGCAACACTGGTCTACAGAATAATCAAATCAGTGGACATAACATCATAAATCATGAAGTGGGTCAATCTTATGGTTTGTTGACATTCCTGCGATAAGGAGTCCAGCAGCTTAGGAGTGGATCCTTGAGGAGATAAGAAGCCGAGGTGGAGCAATCACTGCCTGGTCAAATTGCTGAAGTGGGTCATCCTCACCGCCCAAACTGCCTCAGAGTTTTTCAGTTGATTTAGCTAGAAAGTTAAAAGAATAGTTCACCCAAAAATGAAAATTCTGTCATCATCTCCTCCCCCTCATGCCAGTTGAAACACAGGTGAAGTTTGTCCATATAACACACAGGGAGGCTGCAGCACAACTCCATAGCAGCCTTCTCCAAAACAACTGAAGTCAGTGGGGACCAGTTCTTCAGAGTTCCAAAAAGACCTACAGTATATTTACACCATCATTTAGTGCAAATCTTAACTACAGCTGATTGATTTGCAACAAATAATGGTGTATAGGTCTTTCTATTCACAGTGTGATTGTTTGGCTGTTTTTGTTTTGGAACTCTAAAGAACAGGTCCCCATTGACTTCAGTTGTTTTGGAGAAGGCTGCTACCAAGTTGTGCTGCAGCCTCCCTGTGTGTTATATGGACTAACACATTTCACCTGTGTTTCATTTGGCATGAGGGGGAGTACATGATGACAGAATTTTCATTTTTGGGTGAACTATTCCTTTAATTATTTTAGAAAACTGCAAATTTCTTTTAAACGCTTTTAGTTTTTTCTTGGACAGTTTCCAATTTCCTGTTGTTTTTTTTTACTGTATCTTTTTTTATACTCAGGTTGAACTTTGAATGTTTACATGAACCTCGGTAGGGCAGACTATAGATTACACAGCAGTGTGATAAGTGCCATCTACCTCCAACCAAACTCTCGCACATTTTGCGCAGGAGGAACTGCAGGTGTTATTTCAAGCCGTCCACTTTTTTTTCCTTGTCATGCAGTCTCTCTTTCTCTGTCTCAGTCTGACTTTCGGCTTAAAGTGACCAATGAAAAATGACTTTTTCATCTTGTCAGTTAAATTTCCATGTCATATACACCTATTTACTACACCTATTTTATTTGTATATGAAATCCCATGACTTTTACTTCCTGGAAAACGTAAATATATTAATGGTTTCCTCATCGTGTGCCAGGAGGCTGAAATATAAATCCCACCCAAAAAACCCCATCACAGACCGTCCCGCCCCTCTGCCCCTCCCATCACATAAAACTGCCTTTCTCTCCCTAACTGATCTCCCATTGGTTTATACTTTTCCCAGCATTATGTCCCGCCCACTAACCTGTTTCAACAGGAAATAATTAAAATCAAGGAAGTATGATTCTCTCAAAATGTTGTTCCCATAAACCCTGTTGCTTGGAAGTGATTTCTACATCGCTCCTTTCCCCTGCTTCCACCATCTGCTGCCAGAAACTCTGAAAGCTTTAGCTCCGTTTGCTCTGGAAGAACAGAACCTCTTCCTGTTTTGTGCCGCAAAGCGATCCAGCAGATTTCCCTCCAGATCCACCAGGTGGAGAAACAATGGAGGATGCAGAGTAGAGGCTGATAGAGACTGACAGGCTTCTTGGCAGAGGTGGGGACTCAAGTCACATGACTTGGACTCGAGTCACATAACTTGGACTCAAGTCACAGTTTTAATTGCTTGAGACTTGACTTGATGCATGAAGAGAAGACTTGAGACTTGACGTGACTTGGGTTCTGGTGACTTAGGACTTGACTCTGACTTGTACTTTGATGACTTGAAAAGGTTTCTAAAGTCTTGACTTGAGATCTTGTGTTTGTGTAAATGACTTAGATTGAAAGTGATGAGATTTGTTCCAGCAGACGACTGAATTTAAATTCTGTTTTCTGAATTTGTATGGAATGATTGAATTTATTGAAGTTGAAACTGATTATAGAAATCAAACTCATGATGCTCTTACCAAGTTTTTATCCTATTAAAACCATATTGCATTGAAAAGTCCTAGATATTTAGTTTTCTTTAAGATATTAAATTGATACTGGACTCTTGATTTGTTCTGACTTGACTTGGTAATTTAGTACATTTGGTACAATTTGGTACATTTAGACTTGGGACTTGACTTGAGACTTGTGCCTCAAGACTTGAGACTGACTTGGGACTCGAGCAAAGTTGACTTGGTCACGCCTCTGCTTCTTGGCGATTACCTTGTTTTTTTACCGTAATTATACTAATGTCTCAAAATTTATGTGGTGATGATTTATTGAAGTTAAAATGCTATGCGTAGCACCTTTAAACAGTCAGGAACAAAATAAGCTTCTTGCTGAGTCTCATGTTTTCGCTGATAAATGGCTCGGCTTTGAAGGGTAAAGCTCTCCTGTACGTATTTTGGAAAAGCCAAGTCACTGAGGCAGAGCAGAGAGAGACAGAGACAGAGAGCCTGAGTGCTCTGCTATCTGATTGGACTGATTTGAGGCCTGGAAGTCACAACAGGAGCAGGTCTTCGAGGACATGGTCATACTACTGTTTCCTGGGTAAAAAAAGAAAAAAAAGAACCTGAAGTAGAAAGCGTGGGCAGTGTAACAACAGGTAGAGCTGGCTGCTGGTTTGAAGGCCACGGTCCTGGTTCTGGGGGTTTTGGATTACTGGTGTGAGGGAGCGCATTCATCGCTGCCCATCAAAAGACCGCTTTGTTCGGCCGAAGCGTCTCTCTCTCTCTCTCTCTCTCTCTGTGTGTGTGTGTGTGTGTGTGTGTGCACAGCCAGGGTTACTCTCTGGGTTTCACACTCCCCTTTGATATTCTCCATCTACCTGACGTTTCACTCTCTCTCTCTCTCTCACACACACACACACACACACACACAAACGGCATGGTACGGTACATGTATGTTGATGAAGGCTGAGTCATGTGAGGGTTGTCTCTTTCTCTCTTTCTCTCTCCTCTCTCTCTTATATAACCAGGAGGCCTCATGGCCTCGTGGTTTTCAAAGATGGACATTACAAATTACAATTATACTGTTGTTAGTGTAATTGAGTAGTATTGACTTTTTTGAGTATTTTTTGAAGTTAATAATTTCACTTTTACTTAAGTATGTTTTGACTTAACTTATTGTAATTCACAATAAGTTAAATCACTTCTGTTACAGAAGTTCAAAACTTGTTTGCTTTCCATAAGCATTGCGAAAACTGATTGTAATTGTGCTGAATCGTGTTGATTCATGCTTTAAATCATGCATGCACTTGATTCTGTAAAGTTTTTTAAGAACTTAATTTGAAATCTGTCCTCTCGTCCGTTTTGCACTATATCATAAAAAAGATCAAAAGAAATCAAAAGAAACATTAAAAGTAACAATATTCTCTTTTATCAAAAAGGGAGGAAGGTCAAAAAGAATTCGCACACTATAAAAGTCAAAGACCAAAAAGAGGCCAACTGATGCAAAAAATGCCACAATTTATTGTAAAAGTCATAGCTGAGATAGGGTGACCAGCTTCCTTGAAGTGCCTTGCAATAGGGGACTTAACATCCTCCCTTCTAATGGCGCTGTGATGCTCAATGATACGCGTTTTAATTGTTTTACCCGCGTATTGAAGGTTACAAGGGCAGAAAATAAGGTAAATGACATGAACGACACGTAAGTAACTGTCGTATATTGTATGATTTACCAGTTACAGAGATGGAGAAAATCATGCATTTACTAGTATTCCTGCATGCGGCACATGAGCGGCATGGGAAGAAGCTGGTCACCCTATCTCGGCTATGACTTTTACTGTTATCGAACAAATCAGCCACCCCAGAAGAGGGGGTGACAGAGAGAGACAGGCAGAATGCAGATGGATCTTCTATCTCAAAACATTACAGCCTTCAGGTCTTAATGAGCAAATGTTGCTATCTTGTTTTTTGTAACTTATTTATGTTGCTTTATATTGCATTGTATTGATGTATTGATCATTTTGTATTTTTGTTTTTTGCACTTTTTTTCACTTCATCACCATGTAAATAAATTGTGGCATTTTTTGCATCAGTTGGCCTCTTTTTGGCCTTTGACCTTTATAGTGTGCGAATTCTTTTTGATCTTCCATGCTTTGAGTTTTTTGAATTGACGCACCTGGGATATTCTTTGTTTGTTTGGACTCGACTAAAAGAGCGCAGACATTCTCACGTACCTTTTATCAAAAAGGAAACTCTAAACAAAATTTTACTCTGCGTACATTTTGAATGAGCCACTCTTTACAAGTACGTTTTTACATTAGTAACTTTACTTTTACATAATTAAATTGTCTGCAGAGTAACAGCACTTCTACATGAGTAGGATGTTTTGTTCCTTCCACACTTGGAGGTCTTCAGTCAGGACAACGTCAGGCAACACGTCAGTTCAGAAGTGGGAGTTTAGTTATCCTTTGTAGGTCATCTGGGTTTTTTTAAAAGCCCCTTTCAATGGGATCTGCTTTGATTTGGACAATGACCTATGTCTGTCTACGACTTAGTATGACTACGCAAAATGGATGGGACTGTGTTGAAACTGCTGTGGGTGGGGGGAGTTTTTGCTCCAAAAGAGTAGAGGGTGGAAAGTGAGTTTTCAAAGTCAGAAATCTCAGCAACTGGTGAAGTAATTGTTGAGTCATTGGTATTGAGCAACAATCCTATCAACCCCACAGATATATTATGGTTGTTTTGTGCTATAGGGAAGTCAAAATCATACTTATCGCCCCTTTTAAAAGTGTCTTGGTTGGTGGCCTTCCTTTTGTATGAGTGAAGAGTCAAGGGTGGGAACATTACCTTCAGGTGCATTGAGGTGCATCGTTTCCATGGGTCCTATAAAGGCGTAACGCATTCCCAGTCCCTCTGACATCACCAGGTCGATGTCCTTAACTGAGATGACCCCATCCTGGTGGAGCGGGAGGGAAACTGAGTCAGAAACAGACAATTCAGTTCACTGCAGTGACGTGACTGGACTTCATTTCTTTACGTATTTCATTCAATAAACTTGGTACATCATCTGGTTTACATATCTACATACAGATCTATCCATCTAGCAAGTTATTTACCTATGGTTATTTATGTTCAGTCACTAGATCTTCCAACTCCACCTCTAAAAACAAACAATCAATTCCTCTATCTGTCAGTTCATATTATTCCCATGATGTCACATGCATTTCCTACCAATATGGTTCTCTACCATACACACAGCTCATTGGCTGTGGCTGTCATTTGATTATGATTACCTGTTAATTTATTACAGTCACCTAGGACTGAACAATTAATCGAAATTTTATCGAAATCGCAATATGGCCTACTGCAATTTTCAAATCGCAGGAGGCGCAATATTTGTTAAAGGTGAAATGTGTGTCAAAATACCATTTTAAATGAAATATTGTGGTGCTGCAGAGATGTCCTGGCCTACACATCATATTCTACAGACTTAAGAAAACATCTTTGTTTGGTACAGATCCCCGCAAAAATCACACCATAATCATTTTAATAGGTTTTTCAATGAAAATGAGAATAATGATGTAAAAATGATCATTCCCTCTAATATCGCAAATCATATCGCAGTTGCAATATCAGTCAAAATAATCGCAATTAGATATTTTTTCAAAATCGTTCAGCCCTACAATCACCTACAATCATGAACAGAGAACTGTGAATACAGTTTAAAGAGCCAACAGGCTGAACCCAGAGCCACTGAAGTCAGCCCAGTGTTCCCTGGTGGATCAATAAGCTGATGCTACTCTGAAACAAACTCCAAACTCCAGCCAGTGAGCACCGGTTTTCACTAAACTGTCGCTTCCAGGGAGTAAAAAACGTAATTGCTGTCGGCTTGACAAAGTCCTCGCTTTTTAGCCGCAAGACTTTGGACCAAACCGATTCCCTCTGAGCCCATCAGAGCCCCAAAAAACTACTCCCACCATATCCGGTTTCCCTAATCGGCCAATTCTGTGTCCTGAGGATAATGCGGAAGGTACAGTGAGGAGAGGGACTGAAGGATAGGGGGGTGGAGGGATTGTGGGGGGGGGGATGGAAACAGGGGTGTCTGCCAGCCAGTCCCTGTGCCTGCTTCACCCTTTCCTCCTCCGCTCAGATATCTTTGGGCTAGAGATACCTGTGTTGGCCGGCCGGGGAGGAAATCAAAGCTCGGACACAGATATGGTAGAGTAGGGTGAGCAAGAGGAGAGGGAGGGGGAGTGGAGGAGGTGGGGTGGAGGGGGGGGGACAGGGTCGTCTTTGTTTGGGTCCCGCGTCCAACAACGGGCCTGTTATCTGAGGGGTGCGGGGCGGCAGCAGGTGAAAAAAGGGGTCTTTCCTCCGCCGTAATCACCGGGGGGCAACCGGCCGCTTTCTCAGCCGCTCTGCTTTCCACCGCTGGCCCTGACTCAAAGGCCAGTTTCTGTGTGTGTGTGTGTGTGTGTGTGTGTGGACAACAAGGCTGCGCTCACACTGCAGGTCTTCATGCTCAATTCTGAATTGCTGCTCATACTGTATTTGATTTTTTTGGATTACTGTTCATTTCTATTCTAGGATGAAACCCAAATCTGATGCCAATATGAAGTGACAGTGATGCTGAAAAGACACACATATACTCAGACTAATAATATCAACACATCCGTTTTTGTATCTATGCTTCTCCTGCTTGTTTCCAACACATTTCAGTTACAGCATGTGCCTTTGAGTTTTGTCCATTTGTCTTTCTTTCCATTGTCTCGTAGTCTTCCATGCTAACGCTGCTCAGCCAAGCTGCTGTGGACAAAATGATGGCAGCTGTCTCAGGTGAATGATGTGACTTCTTGTTGTTGATGTTACAAAACTCCGATTTGAGCGTTCAAATACAAGTCACATGTAGATCGCATGACTCGGGATCTGATTTCGCACCACATATCCATGTGTTCCAGATCACAATTGAAAAAATGTGACTCCATGCAGCTTTTTTGCTGTTCACACCGATTAGGAAACATCAGATCACAGTCACATGTGAGGGGAAAAAAAAAATCTGAATTCTGCTGAAGTGTGAACGCAGCATAGGGCTTGGGCGATATGGTTGAAATCAATATCATGATAATCACAAGGATTTTTCTCAATATCAATATATATCACGATATGGTTCATGTATGCAAAATCACGTTAAATAATCAAATTAATGTTCATCTCATTGAACCGAATGGTAATGTTAGGTGTGATGTCAAACAAAACAGAAATATTCAAATAATATTCCTACCATACCTCATTTTATGAGAGTTTTTAAGTAAAATTTGCTTGTCATCATCAATTTAGACAGCAGAAATGTGTGTCACGATATTAAAATATCTTCATATCATCACGATATGATTCCACTGAAAGACGATAAATGATAATATTGAATTATCGCCCAGCCCTACCGCAGCACACGTACCCCTCTACTGTAAGACTCATGCAGCAGCTATTAAACACAGTATTGAGTTTGTGGTACAGAGGACGACCATGTAAGATAAGATAAGATAAAATCTACTTTCATTGTCCCTGTGGGGAAATTTCAGCTTCTCTCAACTATAACACCTATAACTTAAAATGGATTCTTCTCAACTCTGAAGTAAACGTGCAGCTCATTATTCAACAGCAGAAAGTAAAATGCCATAACAATGAACTTAATCTGCAGCTGAATACCTTCCCACCAGTGAGATCACAGGCTCTAATCCCCACACCGGCTGGAAAATCAAGGCAGGGAGCTGAAGAAGTAACACTCTCTTCACTCTCTCCCTACTCCTCTCTCCCATTCTGCCTATTACACTGATTTGCATACTATCCTGTGCAGCAGAAATCTTTGAAAAATGCAAGTTGACAACCGCTGCTAAGAATTTCATCCACCTAAGGCTAATCCATCAGTCTACACCTAGGTTGCATGTTGTCTTTGCTATTTTTGTGTAGTTGATAGCTGATATTGTCACCAATGTGCAAAAAATGCTTCATCAGACAAAGCCAAAGTTATACAATTTTCCAGGTCCTCTTAATTCCTCATGAATTGTCTGTATCAAGGCTGTTTTATTTGATCTCATTCCTATTACTTGTTAATTCTGCATTTTGTTGTTTTTGCACCATTTTCCTCCTTGCTTAGTTTTGAAGTAATTTGCGTAATTGATTGTAATTTATTCTTCTCTCCCTTTTTTGGGGTGACATTTTGTTATGAGCCCCACTGGATTTCTTTATCTCACTTTGTATGCTCTTTGTATCAATTTTACATCTTTCCCTCTCTCTTTTGCTAGTGCATTAGTACAAATAAAATGTGAACACTGAACGAAAACTGAACGTGTCTGTTAATAAAGATGTGAGGTGTCTTGGCCTCACAGGATCTGAGTGGCAGCCTGCAGATAAATATGACAGAAGTTGTCACTTTCTGCTTCTCATACATAGCTTGGTGCCTTTGACGATACATCAAAGAAAGTTCGAGGCCAAACCGGAACAGACCGGATTCCCGAACTGTGACCTCACAACCTGACACGCCCCATAGCCACTTATTACTTTGGATGGGTAAGGTGTGTGTGTGTGTGTGTGTGTGTGAGAGAGAGAGAGAGCATGTGATATATGTTTGGGAGAGAGAGAGAGAGAGAGAGAGACTGTGATAAACTGTGTATGAGAAACTGATCATTTCTATTAAAAATAAGAAAAAAAGAGAGGAAAAAAAGAAAAGGCAAGGAGGGGAATACATTACCGCAAAATGGATACGTCCGGTCACGCTAGTTAGAGGGATAGATAGGTGTTTGATAATGTCAGCAATAACATGTCAGCCTTGAATGTGACTTCAGATCTCAGATAAGAACTGAATCAATATTACCCAAAGGGGAAAAATCATTGATAAAATCAAGCCTCGTCTAGTTCGAGACTAGAACATCCCCACGGAAAAATCACGTTGACCTACAACAAGGCTGAATCCATGTCTTTGAAACCAGTCAGTTACACTTTAACAGACTATTTGGCCTTAAACTGGAAAAAACTTCCATCTTAACAAGTCATTTAGTCTCATATTCAGTTCAATTCAATTCAATTCTTTATTGCCATGTCAACACAGGTTTTCACTTATTTTAAGAAAATTACGATTTTAGGACTCAATAATAATTAATAATAACTGAAATTAGATTTTTCGCAGTGTGACGCACTAGCTAATGTAAAAGTCACATATTAACATTTGGGATAAGGCCACCGGCTCTTTTGCTGATTCTAGTACAGCTTAAAAATAAGATGTTTTGGTGGAACCATTCGTTTGTATTTGAATGGAAGTCTAAGCCTCCATGTTGTTGACCTGACTGTCCCCTGTTACTACCCTTCTGTCTGTGGTGTAAAGTGTTGCAGGACAGTGGGATGGAGTCCAGGTCGGGCCGGTTCAGCTAGTTCACCTGCTGTCGGCCCGAGCGGCAATAAAGATTCACAGACAATCTCTATCTGCAGTCGCCAACAGACTCAGGAAATGAGCGGGTCCGAGTTCTCCTGATACACATGCAGGTCAGCTAACGCCCCAGATATCTGACCTTGATTTAAAGTCAAGCCCTCATACTGATCCCTGCTCTATCTGACATCTGACAGTGAGTAATGTTCCAGAATGTTCATCAGCAAGAAGAACTGCAAAACATTCTTGCCAAATTTGTCCCATATTTTTAAAACTGTGTGACATTTTTATTATTAAGTAAGAATGTCCCAGAGCTGTTGAAACTGATGGTGGTACTGATGAGAACAGTATTAAGCAGTGGGTAGCTGGTAATATTTACCACAATGTAAGGATGGAGCCCTAAACATTTTAGCTGAAAAAATAAAGCTACTTTTAAAGTATATGTGTGCTACTTTTTTCACCTTGAGTGTCACCTGTTTTGAAAGTTGTAAAAAACTGGTTTTATTACAAAACTAGAAGATATATGGTGTCTGTGGAGGATGTGAGCGCGTCTTTATGGCTCCTCAGCTATGCAAAAAGCAGAGCAGCTATTGTCATCTGAACACAGCAGAGTCTGAGAATCTCGCGACCCCCTGAGGGGTCCCGACCCCCAGGTTAAGAACCACTGCACTAGAGAATTAGCTGTGCGTGTGTACAATTAATGTCTAAATATATAACAACTGGGCTAGAATAACAAAGACACATGAAAGAAGATTGTTGTCGTTTGGGTGTAGATCAATAAAAGTGAATAGTCTGATCAGGTAAGTTTCCAAATGTAGCTTACACAGCTAGCTAACTGTAGCCAGCGAGCTAATTTAGTAAAGCAACAGATAACATAACATGTGACTAGCCACTGCTAGCGCTAGCTTCTAACAGATAAGTTATCTAATGTACAAATCAAATGTGGTTACAAGAACACTGATGGTTAACTGACCAGATACTATAGCTAGCTAACAAGCTGACATTATCTAAATCAATCAGATGGATCAGTGATGAAATGATCAGTTCCCAGTCAAAAACAGCACAGCATGTGTCTATTGAGTTAAGCTGAGAAAGCCAAGGTGTACATGTAGAAACACAAACAGCGGGTCACAGCCACTGTTGCCCAACGTCTGAGGACCTCCAATATGGCCGCCAGAGGCTGCGTTACATCACCTGAAAACCTCTAAAAGCACCCAAGGAGTTTTTCTTTATCTCACCTTTATCACATTTGTTTTTCTTCTTCCTGTGCTTTTATCATTGTATTTCATTATTGTGTTTTCTATCATTTTCATTGCTGCCTCTATGCTGTATCACTATAAACAGTGAGAAAGAAAAACAGTGACCATAAACTATAAACTTTCCTTTTGTCTGGCTCCTGTGAATTAACTCAGCTGATCAAAATGCTCCACAAGGCACGTGAAGGAAACAACCCAGCAGGCTCCAGAGAAGCTACTCAGCTGGAGCTCCTCCCAGGTCAAAATTTAGGACAGTAACAGCAATGTGGCATTTTTGTCAGCTAGGACCCAAGGGTGCCCTCGGGGTTCATCTGCCTCTGCTGGTGCCTCACAGGTGGGGCGCAAGTAAGCGATCCGAACACGGTATGGAATGTCATGTAGATATGTGTCTGAGTTTCCGCAGGTCGGTGTGAAGACACAAATATCCACACGCTGGATGTATGGATGCTGAGCTGCTACCAGCGCAGTCAGGAGGCAAGAAACAGGCAATCTCTGCTTCACTTCCTTGAACCGCACTCAGCAAATACATTCCCAGTAACACAGGGCCAGTGAAACGTGACTCTCAGCGGCTGTGACTGAGCTCACAAGGACTTTCACCAGACCGCAGACACACTTGGCTCATCTGTGAACCATGAAGTCCCTCTTTAAAGGTCTCTTCTGGGACGATGAGATTCCAGAGTCATTCAAGGAACGCAGAAGAATGTAAACTTCTAAACTCCTGCAGTGGGTCTAAAACACTGTACTTCAGTATGAGAGCAGTATGACAACAGCACTCTGCTTGATTATTCTTGGGGTTTTATGGAGGCCGTGTCACATTCCAGTTTTTGATTCCAAGCTGTGTTCAGGTGCAATCGCATGTCATGGAGTGACACTATGCTCAAATGTTAAGGAAAATGATACCAAAGAAAAATAATTTGATTACTTCTTTAAAGGAATAGTTCACCCAAAAATGAAAATTGTGTCATCATCTCCTCCCCCTCATGCCAGTTGAAACTCAGGTGAAGTTTGTCCATATAACACACAGGGAGGCTGCAGCACAACTCCATAGCAGCCTTCTCCAAAACAACTGAAGTCAGTGGGGACCAGTTCTTCAGAGTTCCAAAAAGACCTACAGTATATTTACACCATCATTTAGTGCAAATCTGAACTACAGCTGATTGATTTGCAACAAATAATGTTGTATAGGTCTTTCTATTCACAGTGTGATTGTTTGAGAACCACTGCTCTAAAGAACAGGTCCCCATTGACCTCAGTTGTTTTGGAGAAGGCTGCTACCAAGTTGTGCTGCAGCCTCCCTGTGTGTTATATGGACTAACAAATTTCACCTGTGTTTCATTTGGCATGAGGGTGAGTAGATGATGACAGCATTTTCATTTTTGGGTGAACTATTCCTTTAACGCTAGAAGCACTAAAGGACTTTAGGGGTCTTCAACTTTGTTTTGCTCTTTGTTGCTTTTCCAGCTTCTTCGCATACTTCCCCCACTCATATCTTACTTTTGTATGTATTTTATGGGTTTATTTTAACTGACTTGAGAGAGTTGGTTAACTATGCAGCTACACCCTCTGCCATCTTCCTGGAAGTCCACAGACTTTAGGGGTCTAAGAGAAGGTCAACAAGCCATTAATTGAAGGGGGTGAATATAATTAAATAAATAACTATTTCCTTGTCTTTGGAAATCATTCATGGAAACACTGGTTTGTGCAGAAAGTAGGTCAAGGAAAAGTCATGGAGGAACATTTAGAAACCTGAGATTATTTGTATGTAAAATTCAAAGAAAGAAATATAATCCTGCGCACTGTCTACACTTGCGTAATACTTCATTGCAATGTTTTGGTCATAGGGCCCGAACATGTTTTGCTGATGAAGTATCTACCTTTCTGGTTTTTGTCCTGCACGCCTGACACTCAAAGACCTGTATTTTTCCTCCAATTCTAAAACAGCAGTCAGTTGACAGCTCTTGGCCTTTGTAGTGTTAAAATTCAGTTTCATGAGCTCACAGTGCAATCAGTTCCTCAATTCTAATTCAATCTGAGCCGCAGGTTCAGCACCTCGGTGTTTGCTGAATCTTTTAGTGCCAAGTGTGTGTTGAAGGGTTGAAGGTGAGGAGGTGAGGAAGAGAGACCTGATGAGACTATGAGTGGCTCCTGAACCCCACAGATATATATACGTATCCTCTGGTGTCTGTTAGCAGGTTGAGAGCCTGGGGGAGGACGAGCAGAAGCTGTCAGACTGGTGTGCCGACGAGCCAGAGGAATGTTTTATAAGTCTGCCGAGAGTTCACTATAAATTGACTGTGACAAAGAAAGAGTGAAGGCTATAATTTGGTTGCCCTCCCCTGCTGTCTGTGCTCCTCTATTAGACTACGCCTGTACAAACACAAAAGGGTTCGTGTGTGACATTTTCAAGCAGTCATTCACGTGGCGCGTCCCTGAGAAAATCGGCCGCCTCGGAAAGAATTCACAGATGAGCTGCCTCTGATCATAAAAAAACTTGTCGTCTAAAGAAACCGACGCTGCGGTTTATACATGATACACGTGCACAAAGGTTAGAATGCAAATGGTGCTCATCCAAACTTGAGGTTTTTCGTCCTGCATGGAATGACAAACTAATCACTGACAAACATGCGCTAGTCTCCACCGCCAGGGCCTCCTGTTTCTCTGAGCTAATTAATGCCAATAAAGTAAAACGCTAAATTCCTGGGGCCTGATTCACAAAACTCTCTTAAGAAAAAAAATCTTCTCAAGTGCCATTTTTTTCTTAACTTTAGTCTTAAGGAAAAAAATAGGAAAAAATGCTATTCTCAAAAACAGTTCTTATATATTTTCTTAACTTTCTTCTTATGTTTCTTCCTAAGAAAAAACTTAGGAATAAATGGTATTCTTGAAATGAAAGTTCTCAAATTTGTTGTTGATTTTTTTCTTAACTTTAAGACGGCCCTTCACCTGTCTTAAAACTCCTACAGTGAAAAGGTAAGCCTCTAATATCATATATTTAAACACATTTTAGACAAGTAGGTTATAGTTCAAAGTCTTATAGGTTCCCCTACACCAAACATTAAGATGAACATTTATTGTAAAGCTCCACTTTGGTGTAGGGCCAGGTAGGCCTCTGTCTCATGTCTGTTGAAAATAAGCTAACAAATTTTACAGTTACCAACAGCAACCAATGTTTAAATCTTTGCTCTAGTTGCTCTAAATAGGTTTTTCCCCAATTGTTTTGTAGATGGAAGCACTTTGGGTTGCCTCCTAGCCTTGTCTCCTAGCCTCCTAGCCTTGTCTCCTAGCCTTGTCTCCTAGCCTCAATGGCAGTAAGCCTAAAGTTTATTAACCAGAATTAATTCAGGCCCTAGTTTGAGAAGTTCTTAAGTTGGAAAATTAAAGAAATTCATAAGAAATGAGACTGTTGCTAAGAAAATATTGAGGAATTGCACTTAAGAGCCTTCTTAAGAACTTCCTAAAATTTCCTCTTATGTCATTTCTTAAGAACTATCTTAAGAACACATTGGTGAATCCGGCCCCTGTTCGGTAGCGAAGATCCCTCGAAACCCTCCCCGTACTCAGCTCTCCGTTTACTGTTAATGGTCTAACATGTTGCAAACCACTGCCTAAAAACACAATAAATTACCTTTAAGTCACACAGAGATGCAGCAGTTGACCTTAGCAGGAGGTAACAGAGCTAATCCAGTGGGCCAGCCTGTTCTGACAGTCCGTGTGCATTCCTCTGGACGACAACACTCAAATCTGATTGGAAGCCTGTCAGTACAGCAGATGACCTAAAAAAATAAGTCACTGCTCACTGTCTTGCTGCTCCCAAAATGTGCTTTTATCAAACACAAATCAACATCACACAGTTTTTGAGTCTTAATTCTATGGATTCTGGCTTTGGAAAAAGGTCGGGAGGTTTTTCATACCCTCACAAATCAAACTGAGCTGGCTTAGACTGTAGGACTAACATGTGAAGTGGTGTTGGTCTTTAAATAAACTGGTGACGATATTATTTTTCTGTGTCGGATGGCCTCCACCCATCGTAACCATAGCTACATAAACAAATGTGATGTCTCTCTCCCATGATGCATTGTTTCTTCTTTAGTGAGATTCCCTTTTAGAGACAGGACCCATTTGAACCTGTCTGCTGTATCACTGCCATTTTGCCGCGGCAAGCATATTTCACCACACTGCATAACAATTTTCCATCAAATGTGTCACAAAAGGTAATGATTGATTGATTGTTTGCCAAATGTCATTCCCAAAGAAGAGATCAATTATTCTGTTGAGCAACAGAATCAAAAAATCTTTCCCGAAATCTCTGTCATGACCAGTTTTAATGTAATAATGAATGGCATTTTGAGTGTAATTTTAGCAGCAGGTGAAGTGTTAATACACTCACCTCTCTACACACTGCTGGGAGAAATTTACATTAACAAGCATTATCAAAAATCATGCAAGCAGTTCAATCGCAGTGTGTGTGTGTGTGTGTGACCTGGCATAAGTGTTTACTGGTAGTTAATAATTCAGTTACATGGAAATCAGTTTGCATATTAGTGACTAACCTCTCTGCGCAAACAAACACATTTACGTCATACACACCGCCCTTTCATTCTTTGTTTAACTGAGAATAAAAATGACGAAGAGTCTGATAAGTAACATACATGATGAAGACAAACTAACAAGCAGAAGCATGTCCATCCACATCACAGAGTCACACAGATCAGTGATGAAATTTGTATGATGTAGTGTGAAAATACACATGATGGACGAGCAGAAATCCCCCTCATGCATCCATCCTCCATCTGTCCTGCATCAGAGTGTCAAAATGATTTCCTGAGTGTGAAGCCGAATTAGTGAATTGTAACGTAAAATTCGGATGTTACTCAACCAGCTAGACACCAGACTGTTCCTCATAACATCCGCCCAGTGTCTCAAAAGAGAAACACCTGATTATCTGAACAATTCCTCCTGGGGACGGAGCAAAAGTGCAGCAATGGTTCAGCAAGCACGCAGTAAAAAGTTGGACTTTTTTCAGCCTCTACATCTGAATGTTCAACACTCTTTACAGATGCCTCTTAGCTATAGGTGAATTGCTGTTGTCTGTTTTGGCTCGTGACCCAGTGAAACTAAGCGAGGCCTCCTCACCTCCCCATCACAGGCTGCATGCACAGCGGTGAACAGTTCAACCAAAGAATGATTTTCCCTTTTCAGGTTATTTGATTATCAGAGGAGGTCAAGAGGCTATTCAGTACTTCACAAGAAACAAGCAAAAATTTGAGAAAAATCAGAAAAAACACACACGATATTAAATTTGTGTAGTAGAAATATGTTTTTTTTCTATCCCATAAATCAGTGGTTCTCAACGTGGGGTCCGGGGACCACCAGGGGTCCCTGAGGGGGTTCCAGGGGGTCCCCAGCAAATTGATGAATTTACAAGAAGTTAACACAATTAGAGAATGTAGAAGAATGACTGTTTTGGTCATAGTTTCTCTGTTATCTCTCTACCTACAATACAGATAGTCATGGAATTCTGGACAAAATCATATCTGACAATAAAAATATTCTCAGATTTGGGTTCGAGAGAAAATCTCATCAAATGGGGGTCTGTGGCTCTAATGTGGATTAAACTAGGGGTCCTTGATATGAAAAAGGTTGAGGATCACTGCCATAAATCATCTTGTGACCCCGCAAAATAATCTTGAGACCCTTTGGGGGGTCCCGACCCCAATGGTTAAGAACCACTGTATTAACCTATGGAAAAGATTAGATGATTAGATAAAAGACCACGCTCAGGGTTCCTACACATTTTCAATTAAAAAATTCCATACTTTTTCCAGACCTTGATTTGTTTTGAAGATTTTGTCTGGTGTTCAATATGATTTACGCAGACAGACATCTTGCCCCTGCTAACTACGTCATATCACTGTATAGATGAAGATTGTTCTTCACAGCCACAAATATCAGAATATGTGAGATGATTGGCAGGGTTCCTACACGGTTTCCATTTTAAAATTCCATATTTTTCCCAGACCCTATGTTCTTGACCGGATTTGATTTTGGTGGGTATTTGATATAATGCATGCTGACAGCGGCTGGGTAATAAGAGCGTCCCTCTATCTGAACATTATTCAGATCAACTATTCAAGACCTGGAAATGATCAAATTCATTTTTAATACTTTTCCAGACTTTCCAGACCTGCGTAGGAACCCTGTTATTTTCAAGGCAAAGCTTCAAATGACAACAGCTCAATGTTTCTATAGTATTTTTTCTTAGTAACCTTTTCTCTATTTATCTCTGCAGAACAGACAGCAAAACACAAAACACCTTAATGTGTCATTGATCAATATTAATCGGTCCCATCTTTTCAAATCAATGAAGCTGGCTTTCTACTTCAGATCGATACCTTGTGACGCATTGATGCTTTCTTACACCCTAGTTAATAACCAGGTTAACACACTGGAATAAGGCCACAGAAACCTGTTACACAATCTCCTGTGGAGGAATGAGAAGCAGCTGTCTGACAGCAGCCCGTCTGTTGATAAGTGACATCTGATAATGAGAAGAGACTTGAGGTGAAGTTTAAAGACCTGTCAGTTCAATTCAAGGTGCTTTATTGGCATGAAATACAAAAGTACTTATTGCCATTGTCCTCTATATTTTTTTAAAATCTTTTGTTTTTTTGGGGGGTGTTTTGGGGTTTATAAGCCCCTTGGAGTTTTTCTGTCTCGCCTGCAGTTTGTATTTTTTTCTCTTCTTCTTTGGTGTATGTGTGTATGCGTATGTCTGTGTGAGAAGGGGTCCAGTCATTGTGCATCTGATACACTGTAACTCAGGTGTACAGTACCGCCGGGGCCAAGGACACAATATGCTGATTGAGCTGTGAAAGGACCGGTCTTTGTTACACATTTCTACCACACAGGACAGAGAAGAGACATTGTAATGAAGAGAGGGGATCCAAATACTAAATACTCCACTAAAGCTTCACTGTGCTGAGAGAGAGAGAGAGAGATTGTCTGTGAATTATCCTGCCAATAAAGCACATTGAATTGAATTGAGAGAGAGAGAGAGAGAGAGAGAGAGATAAAGAAAGAGAGAGAGAGGGGGGAGAGACAGAGAGACAGAGAAAGAAAGAGAGAGACAGAGAGAGAGAGAGACAGAGAGAGGGGGGGAGAGAGAGAGAGGGGGGGAGGGAGGGAGAGAGAGAGAGAGGGAGGGAGGGAGAGAGAGAGAGGGAGGGAGAGAGAGAGAGAGAGAAAGGGAGGGAGGGAGGGAGGGAGGGGGAGAGAGAGAGAGGGGGATAGAGGGAGAGAGAGAGAGAGACGGAGAGGGAGGGGGAGGAGGAAGAGAGATGGATGTGATGGAAGATGTGATGGAAGACAGATGGAGGAGAAATGGGACAGTAAACAACAGATGAGGATAAAAATCACAGAGGGAGAGAGGGAGAAAGAGAGAGATACAAAGTGATTAGGAGAAGCAGAGTGAAAGAATGACAGAAACAGAATGGAGTGAGAGAGAGAGAGAGAGAGAGAGAGAGAGGAAAGTTTTTACGGGTTATTCCAGCCTGTCTCCTCTCTCACAGTAACTCATCCCCACAGTGGGCAGAGCCAGTTCATTACAGCTCTAATTAAGTTATAATCCAGTCAGCGGCCTCCAAGAAACACTGTGTGGTTTCAAAAAAATTAACACAGCACAGCATTTGGAGAGATTTATTCCAAAATTAGATATCCACCATTGGAAAAAACAAAATGATTGCTGGCATGAACGTAAAACACATTTTGGGTCAGTATTAGAGTTAAGGAGTTCCTCTTAAGATTTTTACTCATAAAAATAGTTCTATTTGGCTGGACCACAACAGCGGGGCCAGCCCTACAAACGCGAATGTCTGTCACTGACTGACTGACTGACTGACTGACTGAGTGATCAAGTTACACCATTGGTCGGCCGTGGCACGTGGCACATCATAGTATCACAGAGCCAGAAATTTAACTTTCGTTTTCTCCGCCGTCTAGTTTCTCCGCTGAGATCAGGAGCCCGTTTCTCCCACACAGTAAGCAGGCTGACCAATATCATGCATGTAAGCTGAAGCTAAAGTAGAATCTATACAATTATATCATATCACCGTTTATTTCGATGCATATGCGCGAGCTCAGTCCACCTGAAATCCTCTGTTCTGTCGGGGGAGAGAGAGACACAAACAAGCATGGAGGTTTCATCACGCCGAGGGCTTATTGCCGACCTTCCCGAAGTTTCCCGGGGCCACGGTTCCGGCCGGTGCCGCTAGCCGGGCGCCGATTTGTTCCCGATGATCCGGCCGAGATTTCGGCCGGGGTCCCGACGACGATGCGCCCCCGGTGTCCGGCGAACAGCGTTTTCGGCACCGACGGGTAACAGAGCGCCTGGCGCTTGGATCGGCAGGATCGATGCGGGCCGTGGGTGGAGACGACAGCGGTGGAGAGAGAGACGGGACGCGCTGGAACGATCAGTATGGATGTATGGACTATTATTCTGTATTAACGGTCTACAGCGGAGTTAGTTACACCATTGGTCGGCCGTGGCACGTGGCACACTCATACACGGTCCAGCCATATACTAGGTTTTGACCAAGTCTTGTTTTGATGACAGATGCATTTTTGACATATTGACAGATGAATTTCAGAGAGCATTTCTTTCCAAAACAGCCACAAAGTTGCAATATATAGTCTTTATGTCTTAGTAAGTTAACCTGCTACAGATACTACTGCTGTTATTTTGTACATATTTGTGTGTGCAGTGGTGGAAGAAGTACTCAGATCTTTTACTTAAGTAAAAGTAGAAATACCACAGTATAAAAATACTCTGTTACAAGTAAAAGTCCTGCATTCAAAATGTTACTTAAGTAAAAGTACAAAAGTATTAGCATCAAAATGTACTTAAAGCAACAAAAGTAAAAGTACTCATTATGCAGAATGGGCCATTTCAGAATAATACAGTATATATTATATTATTGAATTATAATTATTGATGCATTAATGTGTAAGCATCACTTTAATGTTGCAGCTGGAAAAGCTGGGGCTGATTTCCACTACTTTATATACTGCTGGGTAGCTTACAGTAATCTATAATAATACATCACAATTTATTAGCTGATTATATTTTGTATTAATAGTCTGAATCTGCAAAGTAACGAGTAACTTAAGTTATCAAATAAAGGTAGTGGAGTAAAAAGTACAATATTTCCCTCTGAAATGTAGTGGAGTAGAAGTATAAAGTAGCATAAAATGGTAATACTCAAGTAAAGTACAAGTACCTCAAAATTGTACTTAAGTACAGTATTCAAGAAAATGTACTTAGTTACTTTCCACCTCTGTGTGTGTGGGAGAGAGAGTGAGAGAGTAAGAGAGAAGGAAGGTGAAAGAGCATCATGGAACATTTTCTATAACGGTTTTGGACCTTTTCTAGAAATATAAGCTGCTAATTATGGTAAAAATGAGTGGATGTCAGTGATATACGGAGCCCAAATCAAATCAAATCAGTCAAGGTAAGAGTCAGGCCCTCATAATCCTCATCATCATCATCATAACCATCTCCTCCATGAGTGATTATGTAATGGAGCTTGTCATCAGAGGCTGAGGCTCATTGACTCTCTCTGTGCTCCAGTGTTTGGAGGCAGACTGAGGAGCTGACAGGGGATTTCCTCTCTGCTGCCTCCATTACAGAGACATCAGCACCGTCCACACACTGAGCAGCTCTTCTCTTGTATGACTTCCGGTGGAGGATTGAAACAAAAACACGCACACACACACACACACACACACACACACACACACACACACACACACATACATGCAGAAGTCCAGTGTTATGGCACCCAACACACACAACCAACCGAAAAGGTGGGTATGAGCACACATACGCACACGTACACACACACACACACACACACACATACACACATCCTTGTATGTCTATCAGTATGAGGACCTTCACTGACTACATCCATCTTTAACCCTCCCCTAACCTAAACCTAATCCTAATTCTAACCCTAATGTAGGGCTGAACAATTAATCGAAATGGCAATATGGCCTACTGCAATTTTCAAATCGCAGGAGGCGCAATATTTGTTAAAGGCGAAATGTGTGTCAAAATAGCATTTTAAAGTAAATATTGTGGTGCTGCAGAGATGTCCTGGCCTACACATCATATTCTACAGACTTAAGAAAACATCTTTGTTTGGTACAGATCCCCGCAAAAATCACACCATAATCATTTTAGTACGTTTGTCAATGAAAATGAGAATAATGATGTAAAAATTATCATTCCCTCTCATATTGCAGTCAAAATAATTGCAATTAGATATTTTTTCTAAATCGTTCAGCCCTACCCTAATGCTGTGCTTGCATCATATTGATTTAACGTACATACGATCTCTGGACTGGGAAAGAACACTCACATCAGCCTCCTAGTGCTGATTACAAGTAGGACATGTGGGACATTTTTTCTAGGCTGCGATATTTCCCATCTGGCATCACAAATTGTGGAAGTGTGTCAACACAGGCGGCGAACGCGGCAGAGAATCCACCGGTGCCGGTTTCCTTTGCCCCTCGAGGTCTTTCAGAAGAAGATCATAACATTAGTAATCTTAAAATACCTAATGGTAACGAGCACCACAATAATTAACCATATGATCGGTACCTTGGATGTGTTTTTCTGCATCTTCTGATATGAACACGGCGAAAACGTAAGTCCTAACCCAAACTAACCCCTTGAAGAATTGAGGACAGGCCAAAATGTCCTCACTTTGCAAAAATGTCCTCACAGAAACTCAAACTGGCTGTCACAAGGATAGCAAAACAAGTCTACACACACACACACACACACACACACACACACACAGACAGTCCTAATCCCCCATCCAGACCCGCAGTGTTGCCCAGACTCTGACCTGCACCAGCCTCCAGGACTCTGCGATGATGGCGGCCTGCACTCTGTTGAGGGCGAAGCCATCGATCTCTTTCTTCAGACAGATGGGCGCCTGGCCGACCTGGACCAGAGAAACCACTTTACATCACACACAGCATCAGATCTTTCAACTTTATGTTTATTGGGCAAAGTTAAACAAACACACATTCCAGTTGTTACAACATTTTCCCTTTAAATTCTACTAAATAAAAATCCAAAACTTGTAATCTGTGTAGATTTCCTTTACTTCCCCAACCCCATCAACTATTTATGCTCAACTGTCATCATTCATTCTCTCAACCAACCAGTCTGCATGCCACCTTCACCTCTACTTTCATCCCCACACTTATTCAAACACACACCCCTACACATGCACATCTTCATCTCTACCCTCATCCCCTACCCTCCGCCTCCTCATCAAGTTATCACTTCTATCTATGGGGCTGTACCATCCAGAAACGGTGTGTTTATAAAACCATTAATTACCCAATGAAAAAAATAATAATAATAAAAATAAAGAGAACAACAAAACAAACAGGCACAACAAACAAAAAATAAGTAACATACACACCAAAAATAATATAAAAACCATAATACTGACATTAGCAGCCGCAATTACCCATCACATCACCAGAAAGCTACTTGCAATATAAACTGATGAAACGCAAAAGTTTTCCACGCTAGCTCCATGCCTCCTCCTTTACCATCTCAGTCTGATGTTGGCCTGATGTTGTCGTCTCCGATACTGACTCACTGATTTTGCATATTTCCTGCTGATTCTGATATCGAGGGATAATCCAGGATTGCGTAATCATTACCTGGGTCATCAGGGCGTAGGTGGTGTCCATAACGGTCGCGGCTGTCTCTGGGTGGGGTACCAGCTCCACCAGTTTGACATAGTAGGGTGGGTTCACCTGCAGAGCGACAGGACAGTCACACATCATACAATGAGTTCCATCCGTGCAGTCTGAGTAGTCCAAGATGGCTTCCAACTTGCGCTGATATTTCCTATAAAAACTCAACTCTTATAGTAACCAGGGAGTTAGTTTGCATTTCTTTTATTATTCATTTTTTTTCCGATTTCAAATAATTACAAACATACAGTCCATCAAATGACAGAGGAAACATACAGACACTAACATATACATATAGGGCAAAGATTAGCAGTTTTTTTTGCTCTCTTCTGATTTTATTTTTATTTATGTACATTACTTTGGAGAAAACTTTTCAGACAGTACATAAGAGTTGGTAACCATATTATGAAAGCCATAGCAGTTGAAAGTGCGTTCTTCACTGTGATTATGGGTATGATGGCGATGTACAAGGCACAAGGCACAGTACTATCAGGTATTATTGCTATCAATTGCTATCAATTACAGTCCTTCAGAACGG